>NW_027099332.1:41878-69117 GCF_031753505.1 Anomalospiza imberbis
GGTCTCTGGAGACAAATACCTTCCCTTTTCCCTGCAAGAGAAAAGGGGCCAGCCCAGGTTCCTGATGTCAGTTTTTAGGGTTTCCTTGGGACTGTCAGGGCAGCACAGGTTTTAGGTGGGGGCAGGTTGGGTCTGGGAGATATCCTTGTTCATTTGGATATTTTAGAGGCAGACGGCCACTCAGGGCCACAGGCCCCTGGAGACAAGGACCGGCCCTTTACCCTGGGAAAGAAATGTGGCCAGCCCAGGTTCCAGATATCAGTTTTTAGGGTTCCCTTGGGACTGTCAGGGCAGCAATGTTTTGAGGTGGGGGCAGGTTGGGTTTGGGGCACATCCTTAACGCTCCCGATTTTTTGGAGGTGGCTGGCCCCTCAGGGCCACAGGCCCCTGAGACAAAGACCGGCCCTTCCCCTGGGAAAGAAAAGAGGCAAGCCCAGGTTCCACGTGTCAGTTTGTCGGGTTCACTTGGGACTGTCAGGGAAGCACAGGTTTGAGGTGGGGGCAGGTTGGGTCTGGGAGATATCCTAGTTCATTTGAAATTTTTGCAGGCGGGCTGGCCACTCAGGACCATAGGCCTCGGAGAGAAAGACCGGCCCTTTACCCAGGGAAAGGAAAGCGGCCAGCCCAGGTTATAGATGTCAGTTTTTAGGGTTCCCTTGGGATTTCCAGGGCAGCACAGGTTTGAGGTGGGGGCAGGTTGGGTCTGGAACACATCCTTAAATATTGTGATTTTTAGGAGGTGCCGTCCACTCAGGGCCACAGGCCCCTGGAGACAAAGACTGGCCCATTTCCCTGGGAAAGAAAAGGGGCCAGCCCAGGTTCCTGAAGTCAGTTTGAAGGCTTCCCTTGGGACTGTCAGGGCAGCACTGGTTTGAGGTGGGGGCAGGTTGGGTTTGGGGCACATCCTTGATTGTTTTGATTTTTTGGAGGTGGCTGGCCACCCAGGACGACAGGCCCCTGGAGAAAAAGACCGGCCCCTTTCCCCTGGGAAAGAAAAGTGGCCAGCCCAGGTTCCTGATGTCAGTTTGTAGGGTTCCCTTGGTATTGTCAAGGCAGCACAGGTTTGAGGTGGGGGCAGGTTGGGTCAGGGATATTTCCTTGTTCATTTAGGTATTTATGAGGTGCTGGCCACTCAGGGCCACAGGCCCATGGAGACAAAGATCGGCCCTTTTCCCTGTGAAAGAAAAGGGGCCAGCCCTGGTTCCAGATGTCCGTTTGTAGGGTTCCCTTGGGACTGTCAGGGCAGCACAGGTTTGAGATGAGGGCAGGTTGGGTCTAGGAAACATTTCTGGTTCGTTTTGATTTTTTGGAGGTGGCTGGCCACTCAGGACCATAGGCCCCCGGCGAGAAAGACCGGCCCTTTACCCAGGGAAAGAAAAGCGGCCAGCCCAGGTTCAGGATGTCAGTTTTTAGGGTTCCCTTGGGACTGTCAGGGCAGGACAGGTTTGAGGCAGGGGCAGGTTGGGTCTGGAACACACCCTTGATTGTTCCGATTTTTTGGTGGCAGCCGGCCACTCAGGGCCACAGGCCCTTGGAGACAAAGACCGGCCCTTTTCCCTGGGAAAGAAAAGGGAGCAGCCCAGGTTCCTGATGTCAGTTTTTAGGGTTCCCTTGAGACTGTCAGGGCAGCACAGGTTTGAGGCGGGGGCAGGTTGGGTCTTGAACACACCCTTGATTGTTCCGATTTTTTGGTGGCAGCCGGCCACTCAGGGCCACAGGCCCCTGGAGACAAAGACCGGCCATTTCCCTGGGAAAGAAATGGGGCCAGCCCAGGTTCCTGATGTCAGTTTTTAGGGTTCCCTTGAGACTGTCAGGGCAGCACAGTTTTGAGGTGGGGGCAGGTTTGGTCTGGGAGAGATCCTTGTTCAATTTGAATTTTTGGAGGCAGCTGATCACTCAGGGCCACAGGCCCTGGAGACAAAGACTGGCCCTTTTACCCTGCGAGAGAAAAGGGGCCAGCCCAGGTTCCTGATGTCAGTTTTTAGAGTTTCCTTGGGACTGTCAGGGCAGCACAGCTTTGAGGTTGGGGCAGGTTGGGTTTGGGGCACATCCTTGATTGTTGTTTTTTTTTTGGATTTGGCCAGCCACTCAGGGCTACAGGGCCCCTGGAGAAAAGACTGGCCATTTCCCTGGGAAAGAAAAGTTGCCAGCCCTGGTTCCTGATGTCAGTTTGTAGGGTTCCCTTGGGACTGTCAGGGCAGCACAGGTTTGAGGTGGGGTTAGCATGTGCCTGGGAGATATCCGTGTTCATTTGGATTTTTTGGAGGCAGCCGGCCTCTATGGGCCACAGGTCCCTGGAGATAAAGACCGGTCCTTTTCCCTGGGAACGAAAAGTGGGCAGCCTAGGTTCCTGATGTCAGTTTGTAGGGTTCCCTTGGGACTGTCAGGGCAGCACAGGTTTATGGTGGGGGCAGGTTGGGTCTGGGAGATATCCTTGTTCGTTAGGATTTTCAGGAAGCAGCCGGCCACTCAGGGCCACAGGCCCCTCGAGAAAAAGTCTGGCCCTTTTCCCTGGGAAAGAAAAGTTGCCAGCCCAGGTTCCTGATGTCAGTTTTTAGGGTTCCCTTAGGGCTGTCAGGACAACACTGGTTTGTGGTGGGGGCAGGTTGGGTTTGGGGCACATCCTTGATCGTTCCGATTTTTTGGCGGTGGCCTGCCCTCCGGGCCACGAGCCAGTGGAGAAAAAGACCGACCATTTTCCATGGGAAAGAAAGTGGCAAGCCCAGGTTCCTGATGTCAGTTTGTAGGGTTCCCTTGGGACTGTCAAGGCAGCAAAGGTGTGAGGTGGGGGGCAGGTTGGGGTCTTGGAGATCTCCTTGTTCATTAGGATATTTTTGGCTGCAGCAGCCACTCAGGGCCACAGGCCCCTGGAGACAAAGTCTGGCCCTTTTCCCCTGCGAGAGAAAAGGGGCCAGCCCAGGTTCCTGATGTCAGTTTTTAGAGTTTCCTTGGGACTGTCAGGGCAGCACAGCTTTGAGGTTGGGGCAGGTTGGGTTTGGGGCACATCCTTGATCGTTCCGATTTGCTGGAGATGGCTGGCCATTCAGGTCCACAGGCTCCTGGAGACAAAGACCGGCCCTTTTCCCTTGGAAAGAAAAGTGGCAAGCCCAGGTTCCTGATGTCAGTTTGTAGGGTTTCCTTGGGACTGTCAAGGCAGCACAGGTTTGAGGTGGGGGCAGGTTGGGTCTGGGATATATCCTTGTTCATTTGGATATTTTGGCGGAAGCCGGCCATTTAGGGCCGCAGGCCCCTGGAGACAAAGACCGGCCATTTTCAGTGCGAGAGAAAAGGGGCCAGCCCAGGTTCCTGATGTCAGTTTTTAGGGTTTCCTTGGGACGTTCAGGACAACACTGGTTTGTGGTGGGGGCAGGTTGGGTTTGGGACACATCCTTGATCGTTCCGATTTTTTGGCGGTGGCTGGCCCCTCCGGGCCACAGGCCACTGTAGAAAAAGACCGGCCATTTTCCCTGGGAAAGAAAGTGGCCAGCCCAGGTTCCTGATGTCAGTTTGTAGGGTTCCCTTGGGACTGTCAAGGCAGAAAGGTGTGAGGTGGGGGCAGGTGGGGTCTGGGAGATATCCTTGTTCATTTGGATATTTTGGCGGCCAGCGGGCCACTCAGGGCCACAGGCCCCTGGAGACAAAGACCGGCCCTTTCCCTGCGATAGAAAAGTGGCCAGCCCAGGTTCCTGATGTCAGTTTTTAGAGTTTCCTTGGGACTGTCAGGGCAGCACAGGTTTGTGGTGGGGGCAGGTTGCGTTTGGGGCACATCCTTGATCGTTGAGATTTTTTGGAGGTGGCTGGCCCCTCAGGGCCACAGGCCCATGGAGACAAACACCGGCCCTTTTCCCCTGGAAAGAAAAGTTGCAAGCCCAGGTTCCTGATGTCAGTTTGTAGGGTTCCCTTGGGACTGCCAAGGCAGCACAGGTTTCAGGTGGGGGCAGGTGGGGTCTGGGATATATCCTTGTTCATTTGGATGTTTTGGCGGCGGCCGGCCACTCAGGGCCACGGGCCCCTGGATGCAAAGACCTTCCCTTTTCCCTGCGAAAGAAAAGGGGCCAGCCCAGGTTCCTGATGTCAGTTAGTAGGGTTTCCTTGGGACTGTCAGGGCAGCACAGGTTTGAGGTGGGGGCAGGTTGGGTCTGGGAGATATCCTTGTTCATTTGGATATTTTGGCGGCAGCCGGCCACTCAGGGCCAGGGGGCCCCTGGAGACAAAGTCCGGCCCCTTTCCCTGTGAAAGCAAAGTTGCCAGCCCAGGTTCCTGATGTCAGTTTGTCGCATTCTCTTGGGACTGTCAGGGTGGCACAGGTTTGAAGTTGGGGCAGGTTGGGTCTGCGTCGCATCCTTGATCGTTCCGATTTGCTGGAGATGGCTGGCCACTCAGGGCCACAGGCCCCTGGAGACAAAGACCGGCCCCTTTCCCTGGGAAAGAAAAGTTGCCAGCCCAGCTTCCTCAAGTCAGTTTGTAGATTTCCCTTGGGACTGTCAGGGCAGCACTGGTTTGAGGTGGGGGCAGGTTGGGTTTGGGGCACATCCTTGATTGTTCCGATTTTTTGGAGGTGGCTGGCCACCCAGGACCAGAGGCCCCTGGAGAAAAAGACCGGCCCTTTCCCCTGGGAAAGAAAAGTGGCCAGCCCAGGTTCCTGAAGTCAGTTTGTAGGGTTCCATTGGTATTGTCAGGGCAGCACAGGTTTGAGGTGGGGTCAGGTTGGGTCTGGGAGATATCCTTGTTCATTTGCATATTTATGTGGTTCTGGCCACTCCGGGCCACAGGCCCCTGGAGACAAAGACCGGCCCTTTTCCCTGTGAAAGAAAAGTTGCCAGCCCTGGTTCCTGATGTCAGTTTGTAGGGTTCCCTTGGGACTGTCAGGGCAGCACAGGTTTGAGGTGGGGGCAGGTTTGGGTCTGGGAGATATTCCTAGTTCATTTGGATATTTTGGAGGCAGCCGGACACTCAGGGCCACAGGCCCCTGGAGACAAAGACCGGCCCCTTTCCCTGGAAAAGAAAAGTTGCCAGCCCAGGTTCCTGAAGTCAGTTTGTAGATTTCCCTTGGGACTGTCAGGGCAGCACTGGTTTGAGGTGGGGGCAGGTTGGGTTTGGGGCACATCCTTGATTGTTCCGATTTTTTGGGAGTGGCTGGCCACCCAGGACCACAGGCCCCTGGAGAAAAAGACCGGCCCTTTCCCCTGGGAAAGAAAAGTGGCCATCCCAGGTTCCTGAAGTCAGATTGTAGGGTTCCCTTGGTATTGTCAGGGCAGCACAGGTTTGAGGTGGGGTCAGGTTGGGTCTGGGAGATATCCTTGTTCATTTGGATATTTATGAGGTGCTGGCCACTCCGGGCCACAGGCCCCTGGAGACAAAGACCGGCCCTTTTCCCTGTGAAAGAAAAGTGGCCAGCCCTGGTTCCTGATGTCATTTTTTAGGGTTCCCTTGGGACTGTCAGGGCAGCACAGGTTTGAGGTGGGGGCAGGTTGGGTCTGGGAGATATCCTAGTTCATTTGGATATTTTGGAGGCAGCCGGCCACTCAGGGCCACAGGTCTCTGGAGACAAATACCTTCCCTTTTCCCTGCAAGAGAAAAGGGGCCAGCCCAGGTTCCTGATGTCAGTTTTTAGGGTTTCCTTGGGACTGTCAGGGCAGCACAGGTTTTAGGTGGGGGCAGGTTGGGTCTGGGAGATATCCTTGTTCATTTGGATATTTCAGAGGCAGACGGCCACTCAGGGCCACAGGCCCCTGGAGACAAGGACCGGCCCTTTACCCTGGGAAAGAAATGTGGCCAGCCCAGGTTCCAGATATCAGTTTTTAGGGTTCCCTTGGGACTGTCAGGGCAGCAATGTTTTGAGGTGGGGGCAGGTTGGGTTTGGGGCACATCCTTAAACGCTCCGATTTTTTGGAGGTGGCTGGCCCCTCAGGGCCACAGGCCCCTGGAGACAAAGACCGGCCCTTTCCCCTGGGAAAGAAAAGAGGCAAGCCCAGGTTCCACGTGTCAGTTTGTCGGGTTCACTTGGGACTGTCAGGGAAGCACAGGTTTGAGGTGGGGGCAGGTTGGGTCTGGGAGATATCCTAGTTCATTTGAAATTTTTGCAGGCGGCTGGCCACTCAGGACCATAGGCCTCGGAGAGAAAGACCGGCCCTTTACCCAGGGAAAGGAAAGCGGCCAGCCCAGGTTATAGATGTCAGTTTTTAGGGTTCCCTTGGGATTTCCAGGGCAGCACAGGTTTGGGGTGGGGGCAGGTTGGGTCTGGAACACATCCTTAAATATTGTGATTTTTAGGAGGTGGCCGTCCACTCAGGGCCACAGGCCCCTGGAGACAAAGACTGGCCCATTTCCCTGGGAAAGAAAAGGGGCCAGCCCAGGTTCCTGAAGTCAGTTTGAAGGCTTCCCTTGGGACTGTCAGGGCAGCACAGGTTTGAGGTGGGGGCAGGTTGGGTCTGGGAGATATCCTAGTTCATTTGGATATTTTGGAGGCAGCCGGACACTCAGGGCCACAGGCCCCTGGAGACAAAGACCGGCCCCTTTCCCTGGGAAAGAAAAGTTGCCTGCCCAGCTTCCTCAAGTCAGTTTGTAGATTTCCCTTGGGACTGTCAGGGCAGCACTGGTTTGAGGTGGGGGCAGGTTGGGTTTGGGGCACATCCTTGATTGTTCCGATTTTTTGGAGGTGGCTGGCCACCCAGGACCACAGGCCTCTGGAGAAAAAGACCGGCCCTTTCCCCTGGGAAAGAAAAGTGGCCAGCCCAGGTTCCTGATGTCAGTTTGTAGAGTTCCCTTGGTATTGTCAAGGCAGCACAGGTTTGAGGTGGGGGCAGGTTGGGTCAGGGATATATCCTTGTTCATTTAGGTATTTATGAGGTGCTGGCCACTCAGGGCCACAGGCCCCTGGAGACAAAGATCGGCCCTTTTCCCTGTGAAAGAAAAGGGGCCAGCCCTGGTTTCAGATGTCCGTTTGTAGGGTTCCCTTGGGACTGTCAGGGGCAGCACAGGTTTGAGATGGGGGGCAGGTTGGGTCTAGGAAACATTCTGGTTCGTTTTGATTTTTTGGAGGTGTCTGGCCACTCAGGACCATAGGCCCCCGGCGAGAAAGACCGGCCCTTTACCCTGGGAAAGAAAAGCGGCCAGCCCAGGTTATAGATGTCAGTTTTTAGGGTTCCCTTGGGATTGTCAGTGCAGCACAGGTTTGAGGTGGGGCAGGTTACGTGTGAAAGATATCCTTGTTCATTTGGATATTTTGGCGGCAGCCGGCCTCTCAGGGCAACGGGCCCCTGGAGACAAAGACCGGCCCCTTTCCCTGGGAAAGAAAAGTGGCAAGCCCAGGTTCCAGATGTCAGTTTTTCGGCTTCCCTTGGGACTGTCAGGGTAGCACAGGTTTGAGGTGGGGGCAGGTTGGGTCTGCGTCGCATCCTTGAATGTTCTGATTTTTAGGAGATGGCTGGCCCCTCAGGGCCACAGGCAACTGGACATAAAGACTGGCCATTTTCCCTGGGAAAGAAACTGGCCATCCCAGGTTCCTGATGTCAGTTTGTAGGGTTCCCTTGGGACTGTCAAGGCAGCACAGGTTTGAGGTGGGGGCAGGTGGGGTCTGGGATATATCCTTGTTCTTTTGGATATTTTGGAGGCGGCCGGCCCCTCAGGGCCACAGGTCCCTGGAGACAAAGTCAGGCCCCTTTCCCTGTGAAAGGAAAGTTGACAGCCCAGGTTCCTGATGTCAGTTTGTCGGGTTCCCTTGGGACTGTCAGGGCAGCACAGGTTTGAGGTAGGGGCATGTTTGCTCTGGGAGATAGGTTGGGTCTGCGTCGCCTCCTTGATCGTTCCGATTTGCTGGAGATGGCTGGCCATTCGGAGCCACAGGCCCCTGCAGACAAAGACCTGTCCTTTACCCTGGGAAAGAATGTGGCCAGCCCAGGTACCAGATATCATTTTGTAGGGTTCCCTTGGGACTGTCAGGGCAGCACTGGTTTATGGTGGGGGCATGTTTGCTCTGGGAGATATCCTTGTTCGTTTGGATTTTTTGGAGGCAGCTGGCCACTCAGGGCCACAGGCCCCTGGAGACACAGACCGGCCCTTTTCCCTGTGAGAGAAAAGGGGCCAGCTCAGGTTCCTGAAGTTAATTTGTAGGGTTCCCTTGGGGCTGTCAGGGCAACACTGGTTTGTGGTGGGGGCAGGTTGGGTTTGGGGCACATCCTTGATCGTTCCTGTTTTTTTGGCAGTGGCTGGCCCCTCAGGGTCACATGCCCCTGGAGAAAAAGACCGGCCCTTTTCCTGGGAAAGAAAAGTGGCCAGCCCAGGTTCCAGATGTCAGTTTGTCGGTTCACTTGGGACTGTCAGGGAAGCACAGGTTTGAGGTGGGGGCAGGGAGATATCCTTGTTCATTTGGATATTTTGGCGGGAGCCGGCCACTCAGGGCCACAGGCCCCTGGAGACAAAGACCGGCCCTTTTCAGTGCGAGAGAAAAGGGGCCAGCCCAGGTTCCTGATGTCAGTTTGTAGGGTTCCCTTGGGACTGTCAGGGCAGCACAGGTTTGAGGTGGGGGGCAGGTTGGGTCTGGGAGATATCCTAGTTCATTTGGATATTTTGGAGGCAGCCGGCCACTCAGGGCCACAGGTCTCTGGAGACAAATACCTTCCCTTTTCCCTGCAAGAGAAAAGGGGCCAGCCCAGGTTCCTGATGTCAGTTTTTAGGGTTTCCTTGGGACTGTCAGGGCAGCACAGGTTTTAGGTGGGGGCAGGTTGGGTCTGGGAGATATCCTTGTTCATTTGGATATTTTAGAGGCAGACGGCCACTCAGGGCCACAGGCCCCTGGAGACAAGGACCGGCCCTTTACCCTGGGAAAGAAATGTGGCCAGCCCAGGTTCCAGATATCAGTTTTTAGGGTTCCCTTGGGACTGTCAGGGCAGCAATGTTTTGAGGTGGGGGCAGGTTGGGTTTGGGGCACATCCTTAAACGCTCCGATTTTTTGGAGGTGGCTGGCCCCTCAGGGCCACAGGCCCCTGGAGACAAAGACCGGCCCTTTCCCCTGGGAAAGAAAAGAGGCAAGCCCAGGTTCCACGTGTCAGTTTGTCGGGTTCACTTGGGACTGTCAGGGGAAGCACAGGTTTGAGGTGGGGCAGGTTGGGTCTGGGAGATATCCTAGTTCATTTGAAATTTTTGCAGGCGGCTGGCCACTCAGGACCATAGGCCTCGGAGAGAAAGTCCGGCCCTTTACCCAGGGAAAGGAAAGCGGCCAGCCCAGGTTATAGATGTCAGTTTTTAGGTTTCCCTTGGGATTTCCAGGGCAGCACAGGTTTGAGGTGGGGGCAGGTTGGGTCTGGAACACATCCTTAAATATTGTGATTTTTAGGAGGTGGCCGTCCACTCAGGGCCACAGGCCCTGGAGACAAAGACTGGCCCATTTCCCTGGGAAAGAAAAGGGGCCAGCCCAGGTTCCTGAAGTCAGTTTGAAGGCTTCCCTTGGGACTGTCAGGGCAGCACAGGTTTGAGGTGGGGGCAGGTTGGGTCTGGGAGATATCCTAGTTCATTTGGATATTTTGGAGGCAGCCGGACACTCAGGGCCACAGGCCCCTGGAGACAAAGACCGGCCCCTTTCCCTGGGAAAGAAAAGTTGCCAGCCCAGGTTCCTGAAGTCAGTTTGTAGATTTCCCTTGGGACTGTCAGGGCAGCACTGGTTTGAGGTGGGGGCAGGTTGGGTTTGGGGCACATCCTTGATTGTTTTGATTTTTTGGAGGTGGCTGGCCACCCAGGACGACAGGCCCCTGGGAGAAAAAGACCGGCCCTTTCCCCTGGGAAAGAAAAGTGGCCAGCCCAGGTTCCTGATGTCAGTTTGTAGGGTTCCCTTGGTATTGTCAAGGCAGCACAGGTTTGAGGTGGGGGCAGGTTGGGTCAGGGATATTCCTTGTTCATTTAGGTATTTATGAGGTGCTGGCAACTCAGGGCCACAGGCCCATGGAGACAAAGATCGGCCCTTTTCCCTGTGAAAGAAAAGGGGCCAGCCCTGGTTCCAGATGTCCGTTTGTAGGGTTCCCTTGGGACTGTCAGGGCAGCACAGGTTTGAGATGAGGGCAGGTTGGGTCCTAGGAAACATTCTGGTTCGTTTTGATTTTTTGGAGGTGGCTGGCCACTCAGGACCATAGGCCCCCGGCGAGAAAGACCGGCCCTTTACCCAGGGAAAGAAAAGCGGCCAGCCCAGTTCAGGATGTCAGTTTTTAGGGTTCCCTTGGGACTGTCAGGGCAGGACAGGTTTGAGGCAGGGGCAGGTTGGGTCTGGAACACACCCTTGATTGTTCCGATTTTTTGGTGGCAGCCGGCCACTCAGGGCCACAGGCCCTTGGAGACAAAGACCGGCCCTTTTCCCTGGGAAAGAAAAGGGAGCAGCCCAGGTTCCTGATGTCAGTTTTTAGGGTTCCCTTGAGACTGTCAGGGCAGCACAGGTTTGAGGCGGGGGCAGGTTGGGTCTTGAACACACCCTTGATTGTTCCGATTTTTTGGTGGCAGCCGGCCACTCAGGGCCACAGGCCCCTGGAGACAAAGACCGGCCCATTTCCCTGGGAAAGAAATGGGGCCAGCCCAGGTTCCTGATGTCAGTTTTTAGGGTTCCCTTGAGACTGTCAGGGCAGCACAGTTTTGAGGTGGGGGCAGGTTTGGTCTGGGAGAGATCCTTGTTCAATTTGAATTTTTGGAGGCAGCTGATCACTCAGGGCCACAGGCCCCTGGAGACAAAGACTGGCCCTTTTACCTGCGAGAGAAAAGGGGCCAGCCCAGGTTCCTGATGTCAGTTTTTAGAGTTTCCTTGGGACTGTCAGGGCAGCACAGCTTTGAGGTTGGGGCAGGTTGGGTTTGGGGCACATCCTTGATTGTTGTTTTTTTTTTTGGATTTGGCCAGCCACTCAGGGCTACAGGCCCCTGGAGAAAAGACTGGCCCATTTCCCTGGGAAAGAAAAGTTGCCAGCCCTGGTTCCTGATGTCAGTTTGTAGGGTTCCCTTGGGACTGTCAGGGCAGCACAGGTTTGAGGTGGGGTTAGCATGTGCCTGGGAGATATCCGTGTTCATTTGGATTTTTTGGAGGCAGCCGGCCTCTATGGGCCACAGGTCCCTGGAGATAAAGACCGGTCCTTTTCCCTGGGAACGAAAAGTGGGCAGCCTAGGTTCCTGATGTCAGTTTGTAGGGTTCCCTTGGGACTGTCAGGGCAGCACAGGTTTATGGTGGGGGCAGGTTGGGTCTGGGAGATATCCTTGTTCGTTAGGATTTTCAGGAAGCAGCCGGCCACTCAGGGGCCACAGGCCCCTCGAGAAAAAGTCTGGCCCTTTTCCCTGGGAAAGAAAAGTTGCCAGCCCAGGTTCCTGATGTCAGTTTTTAGGGTTCCCTTAGGGCTGTCAGGACAACACTGGTTTGTGGTGGGGGCAGGTTGGGTTTGGGGCACATCCTTGATCGTTCCGATTTTTTGGCGGTGGCCTGCCCTCCGGGCCACGAGCCAGTGGAGAAAAAGACCGACCATTTTCCATGGGAAAGAAAGTGGCAAGCCCAGGTTCCTGATGTCAGTTTGTAGGGTTCCCTTGGGACTGTCAAGGCAGCAAAGGTGTGAGGTGGGGGCAGGTTGGGTCTTGGAGATCTCCTTGTTCATTAGGATATTTTGGCTGCAGCCAGCCACTCAGGGCCACAGGCCCCTGGAGACAAAGTCTGGCCCTTTTCCCTGCGAGAGAAAAGGGGCCAGCCCAGGTTCCTGATGTCAGTTTTTAGAGTTTCCTTGGGACTGTCAGGGCAGCACAGCTTTGAGGTTGGGGCAGGTTGGGTTTGGGGCACATCCTTGATCGTTCCGATTTGCTGGAGATGGCTGGCCATTCAGGTCCACAGGCTCCTGGAGACAAAGACCGGCCCTTTTCCCTTGGAAAGAAAAGTGGCAAGCCCAGGTTCCTGATGTCAGTTTGTAGGGTTTCCTTGGGACTGTCAAGGCAGCACAGGTTTGAGGTGGGGGCAGGTTGGGTCTGGGATATATCCTTGTTCATTTGGATATTTTGGCGGAAGCCGGCCATTTAGGGCCGCAGGCCCATGGAGACAAAGACCGGCCATTTTCAGTGCGAGAGAAAAGGGGCCAGCCCAGGTTCCTGATGTCAGTTTTTAGGGTTTCCTTGGGACGTTCAGGACAACACTGGTTTGTGGTGGGGGCAGGTTGGGTTTGGGACACATCCTTGATCGTTCCGATTTTTTGGCGGTGGCTGGCCCCTCCGGGCCACAGGCCACTGTAGAAAAAGACCGGCCATTTTCCCTGGGAAAGAAAGTGGCCAGCCCAGGTTCCTGATGTCAGTTTGTAGGGTTCCCTTGGGACTGTCAAGGCAGAAAGGTGTGAGGTGGGGGGCAGGTGGGGTCTGGGAGATATCCTTGTTCATTTGGATATTTTGGCGGCAGCGGGCCACTCAGGGCCACAGGCCCCTGGAGACAAAGACCGGCCCTTTTCCCTGCGATAGAAAAGTGGCCAGCCCAGGTTCCTGATGTCAGTTTTTAGAGTTTCCTTGGGACTGTCAGGGCAGCACAGGTTTGTGGTGGGGGCAGGTTGCGTTTGGGGCACATCCTTGATCGTTGAGATTTTTTGGAGGTGGCTGGCCCCTCAGGGCACAGGCCCATGGAGACAAACACCGGCCCTTTTCCCCTGGAAAGAAAAGTTGCAAGCCCAGGTTCCTGATGTCAGTTTGTAGGGTTCCCTTGGGACTGCCAAGGCAGCACAGGTTTCAGGTGGGGGCAGGTGGGGTCTGGGATATATCCTTGTTCATTTGGATGTTTTGGCGGCGGCCGGCCACTCAGGGCCACGGGCCCCTGGATGCAAAGACCTTCCCTTTTCCCTGCGAAAGAAAAGGGGCCAGCCCAGGTTCCTGATGTCAGTTAGTAGGGTTTCCTTGGGACTGTCAGGGCAGCACAGGTTTGAGGTGGGGGCAGGTTGGGTCTGGGAGATATCCTTGTTCATTTGGATATTTTGGCGGCAGCCGGCCACTCAGGGCCAGGGGCCCCTGGAGACAAAGTCCGGCCCCTTTCCCTGTGAAAGCAAAGTTGCCAGCCCAGGTTCCTGATGTCAGTTTGTCGCATTCTCTTGGGACTGTCAGGGTGGCACAGGTTTGAAGTTGGGGCAGGTTGGGTCTGCGTCGCATCCTTGATCGTTCCGATTTGCTGGAGATGGCTGGCCACTCAGGGCCACAGGCCCCTGGAGACAAAGACCGGCCCCTTTCCCTGGGAAAGAAAAGTTGCCAGCCCAGCTTCCTCAAGTCAGTTTGTAGATTTCCCTTGGGACTGTCAGGGCAGCACTGGTTTGAGGTGGGGGCAGGTTGGGTTTGGGGCACATCCTTGATTGTTCCGATTTTTTGGAGGTGGCTGGCCACCCAGGACCAGAGGCCCCTGGAGAAAAAGACCGGCCCTTTCCCCTGGGAAAGAAAAGTGGCCAGCCCAGGTTCCTGAAGTCAGTTTGTAGGGTTCCATTGGTATTGTCAGGGCAGCACAGGGTTTGAGGTGGGGTCAGGTTGGGTCTGGGAGATATCCTTGTTCATTTGCATATTTATGTGGTTCTGGCCACTCCGGGCCACAGGCCCCTGGAGACAAAGACCGGCCCTTTTCCTGTGAAAGAAAAGTTGCCAGCCCTGGTTCCTGATGTCAGTTTGTAGGGTTCCCTTGGGACTGTCAGGGCAGCACAGGTTTGAGGTGGGGGCAGGTTTGGGTCTGGGAGATATCCTAGTTCATTTGGATATTTTGGAGGCAGCCGGACACTCAGGGCCACAGGCCCCTGGAGACAAAGACCGGCCCCTTTCCCTGGAAAAGAAAAGTTGCCAGCCCAGGTTCCTGAAGTCAGTTTGTAGATTTCCCTTGGGACTGTCAGGGCAGCACTGGTTTGAGGTGGGGGCAGGTTGGGTTTGGGGCACATCCTTGATTGTTCCGATTTTTTGGGAGTGGCTGGCCACCCAGGACCACAGGCCCCTGGAGAAAAAGACCGGCCCTTTTCCCCTGGAAAGAAAAGTGGCCATCCCAGGTTCCTGAAGTCAGATTGTAGGGTTCCCTTGGTATTGTCAGGGCAGCACAGGTTTGAGGTGGGGGTCAGGTTGGGTCTGGGAGATATCCTTGTTCATTTGGATATTTATGAGGTGCTGGCCACTCCGGGCCACAGGCCCCTGGAGACAAAGACCGGCCCTTTTCCCTGTGAAAGAAAAGTGGCCAGCCCTGGTTCCTGATGTCATTTTTTAGGGTTCCCTTGGGACTGTCAGGGCAGCACAGGTTTGAGGTGGGGGCAGGTTGGGTCTGGGAGATATCCTAGTTCATTTGGATATTTTGGAGGCAGCCGGCCACTCAGGGCCACAGGTCTCTGGAGACAAATACCTTCCCTTTTCCCTGCAAGAGAAAAGGGGCCAGCCCAGGTTCCTGATGTCAGTTTTTAGGGTTTCCTTGGGACTGTCAGGGCAGCACAGGTTTTAGGTGGGGGCAGGTTGGGTCTGGGAGATATCCTTGTTCATTTGGATATTTCAGAGGCAGACGGCCACTCAGGGCCACAGGCCCCTGGAGACAAGGACCGGCCCTTTACCCTGGGAAAGAAATGTGGCCAGCCCAGGTTCCAGATATCAGTTTTTAGGGTTCCCTTGGGACTGTCAGGGCAGCAATGTTTTGAGGTGGGGGCAGGTTGGGTTTGGGGCACATCCTTAAACGCTCCGATTTTTTGGAGGTGGCTGGCCCCTCAGGGCCACAGGCCCCTGGAGACAAAGGACCGGCCCTTTCCCCTGGGAAAGAAAAGAGGCAAGCCCAGGTTCCACGTGTCAGTTTGTCGGGTTCACTTGGGACTGTCAGGGAAGCACAGGTTTGAGGTGGGGGCAGGTTGGGTCTGGGAGATATCCTAGTTCATTTGAAATTTTTGCAGGCGGCTGGCCACTCAGGACCATAGGCCTCGGAGAGAAAGACCGGCCCTTTACCCAGGGAAAGGAAAGCGGCCAGCCCAGGTTATAGATGTCAGTTTTTAGGGTTCCCTTGGGATTTGGCAGCACAGGTTTGGGGTGGGGGCAGGTTGGGTCTGGAACACATCCTTAAATATTGTGATTTTTAGGAGGTGGCCGTCCACTCAGGGCCACAGGCCCCTGGAGACAAAGACTGGCCCATTTCCCTGGGAAAGAAAAGGGGCCAGCCCAGGTTCCTGAAGTCAGTTTGAAGGCTTCCCTTGGGACTGTCAGGGCAGCACAGGTTTGAGGTGGGGGCAGGTTGGGTCTGGGAGATATCCTAGTTCATTTGGATATTTTGGAGGCAGCCGGACACTCAGGGCCACAGGCCCCTGGAGACAAAGACCGGCCCCTTTCCCTGGGAAAGAAAAGTTGCCTGCCCAGCTTCCTCAAGTCAGTTTGTAGATTTCCCTTGGGACTGTCAGGGCAGCACTGGTTTGAGGTGGGGGCAGGTTGGGTTTGGGGCACATCCTTGATTGTTCCGATTTTTTGGAGGTGGCTGGCCACCCAGGACCACAGGCCTCTGGAGAAAAAGACCGGCCCTTTCCCCTGGGAAAGAAAAGTGGCCAGCCCAGGTTCCTGATGTCAGTTTGTAGAGTTCCCTTGGTATTGTCAAGGCAGCACAGGTTTGAGGTGGGGGCAGGTTGGGTCAGGGATATATCCTTGTTCATTTAGGTATTTATGAGGTGCTGGCCACTCAGGGCCACAGGCCCCTGGAGACAAAGATCGGCCCTTTTCCCTGTGAAAGAAAAGGGGCCAGCCCTGGTTTCAGATGTCCGTTTGTAGGGTTCCCTTGGGACTGTCAGGGCAGCACAGGTTTGAGATGGGGGCAGGTTGGGTCTAGGAAACATTCTGGTTCGTTTTGATTTTTTGGAGGTGTCTGGCCACTCAGGACCATAGGCCCCCGGCGAGAAAGACCGGCCCTTTACCCTGGGAAAGAAAAGCGGCCAGCCCAGGTTATAGATGTCAGTTTTTAGGGTTCCCTTGGGATTGTCAGTGCAGCACAGGTTTGAGGTGGGGGCAGGTTACGTGTGAAAGATATCCTTGTTCATTTGGATATTTTGGCGGCAGCCGGCCTCTCAGGGCAACGGGCCCCTGGAGACAAAGACCGGCCCCTTTCCCTGGGAAAGAAAAGTGGCAAGCCCAGGTTCCAGATGTCAGTTTTTCGGCTTCCCTTGGGACTGTCAGGGTAGCACAGGTTTGAGGTGGGGGCAGGTTGGGTCTGCGTCGCATCCTTGAATGTTCTGATTTTTAGGAGATGGCTGGCCCCTCAGGGCCACAGGCAACTGGACATAAAGACTGGCCATTTTCCCTGGGAAAGAAACTGGCCATCCCAGGTTCCTGATGTCAGTTTGTAGGGTTCCCTTGGGACTGTCAAGGCAGCACAGGTTTGAGGTGGGGGCAGGTGGGGTCTGGGATATATCCTTGTTCTTTTGGATATTTTGGAGGCGGCCGGCCCCTCAGGGCCACAGGTCCCTGGAGACAAAGTCAGGCCCCTTTCCCTGTGAAAGGAAAGTTGACAGCCCAGGTTCCTGATGTCAGTTTGTCGGGTTCCCTTGGGACTGTCAGGGCAGCACAGGTTTGAGGTAGGGGCATGTTTGCTCTGGGAGATAGGTTGGGTCTGCGTCGCCTCCTTGATCGTTCCGATTTGCTGGAGATGGCTGGCCATTCGGAGCCACAGGCCCCTGCAGACAAAGACCTGTCCTTTACCCTGGGAAAGAAATGTGGCCAGCCCAGGTACCAGATATCATTTTGTAGGGTTCCCTTGGGACTGTCAGGGCAGCACTGGTTTATGGTGGGGGCATGTTTGCTCTGGGAGATATCCTTGTTCGTTTGGATTTTTTGGAGGCAGCTGGCCACTCAGGGCCACAGGCCCCTGGAGACACAGACCGGCCCTTTTCCCTGTGAGAGAAAAGGGGCCAGCTCAGGTTCCTGAAGTTAATTTGTAGGGTTCCCTTGGGGCTGTCAGGGCAACACTGGTTTGTGGTGGGGGCAGGTTGGGTTTGGGGCACATCCTTGATCGTTCCTGTTTTTTGGCAGTGGCTGGCCCCTCAGGGTCACATGCCCCTGGAGAAAAAGACCGGCCCTTTTCCCTGGGAAAGAAAAGTGGCCAGCCCAGGTTCCAGATGTCAGTTTGTCGGGTTCACTTGGGACTGTCAGGGAAGCACAGGTTTGAGGTGGGGGCAGGGAGATATCCTTGTTCATTTGGATATTTTGGCGGGAGCCGGCCACTCAGGGCCACAGGCCCCTGGAGACAAAGACCGGCCCTTTTCAGTGCGAGAGAAAAGGGGCCAGCCCAGGTTCCTGATGTCAGTTTGTAGGGTTTCCTGGGACTGTCAGGGCAGCAAAGGTTTGAGGTGGGGGCAAGTTGGGTCTGGGAGATATCCTTGTTCATTTGGATATTTTGGAGGCAGCCGGCCTCTCTGGGCCACAGGTCCCTGGAGATAAAGACCGGTCCTTTTCCCAGGGAACGAAAAGTGGGCAGCCCAGGTTCCTGATGTCAGTTTGTAGGGTTCCCTTGGGACTGTCACGGTAGCCCTGGTTTGAGGTGGGGGCAGGTTGGGTCTGGGAGATATCCGAGTTAATTTGGATTTTTTGGAGGCAGCCGGCCTCTCTGGGCCACAGGTCCCTGGAGATAAAGACCGGCCCTTTCCCCTGGGAAAGAAAAGTGGGCAGCCCAGGTTCCTGATGTCAGTTTGTCGGGTTCACTTGGGACTGTCAGGGAAGCACAGGTTTGAGGTGGGGCCAGGGAGATATCCTTGTTCATTTGGATATTTTGGAGGCAGCCGGCCACCCAGGACCACAGGCCCCTGGAGAAAAAGACCGGCCCTTTCCCCTGGGAAAGAAAAGGGGCCAGCCCAGGTTCCTGAAGTCAGTTTTTAGGGTTTCCTTGGGACTGTCAGCGCAGCACAGTTTTAGGTGGGGGCAGGTTGGGTCTGGGAGATATCCTTGTTCATTTGGATATTTTAGAGGCAGCCGGCCACTCAGGTCCACAGGCCCCTGGAGACAAGGACCGGCCCTTTACCCTGGGAAAGAAATGTGGCCAGCCCAGGTTCCAGATATCAGTTTGTAGGGTTCCCTTAGGACTGTCAGGGCAGCACTGGTTTGAGGTGGGGGCAGGTTGGGTTTGGGGCACATCCTTGATTGCTCCGATTTTTTGGAGGTGGCTGGCCCCTCAGGGCCACAGGCCCCTGGAGACAAAGACCGGCCCTTTTCCCTGGGAAAGAAAAGTGGCAAGCCCAGGTTCCTGAAGTCAGTTTGTAGATTTCCCTTGGGACTGTCAGGGCAGCACTGTTTTGAGGTGGGGGCAGGTTGGGTTTGGGGCACATCCTTGATTGTTCCGATTTTTTGGAGGTGGCTGGCCACCCAGGACCACAGGCCCCTGGAGAAAAAGACCGGCCCTTTCCCCTGGGAAAGAAAAGTGGCCAGCCCAGGTTCCTGAAGTCAGTTTGTAGGGTTCCCCTTGTATTGTCAGGGCAGCACAGGTTTGAGGTGGGGTCAGGTTGGGTCTGGGAGATATCCTTGTTCATTTGGATATTTATGAGGTGCTGGCCACTCCGGGCCACAGGCCCCTGGAGACAAAGACCGGCCCTTTTCCCTGTGAAAGAAAAGTTGCCAGCCCTGGTTCCTGATGTCAGTTTGTAGGGTTCCCTTGGGACTGTCAGGGCAGCACAGGTTTGAGGTGGGGGCAGGTTGGGTCTGGGAGATATCCTAGTTCATTTGGATATTTTGGAGGCAGCCGGCCACCCAGGACCACAGGCCCCTGGAGAAAAAGACCGGCCCTTTCCCCTGGGAAAGAAAAGGGGCCAGCCCAGGTTCCTGAAGTCAGTTTTGAGGGTTCCCTTGGGACTGTCAGGGCAGCACAGGTTTGAGGTGGGGTCAGGTTGGGTCTGGGAGATATCCTTGTTCATTTGGATATTTTGGAGGCAGCCGGCCACTCAGGGCCACAGGCCCCTGGGGACAAAGACCGGCCCTTTTCCCTGTGAAAGAAAAGTTGCCAGCCCTGGTTCCTGATGTCAGTTTGTAGGGTTCCCTTGGGACTGTCAGGGCAGCACAGGTTTGAGGTGGGGGCAGGTTGGGTCTGGGAGATATCCTTGTTCATTTGGATATTTTGGAGGCAGCCGGCCACTCAGGGCCACAGGCCCCTGGAGACAAAGTCCGGCGCATTTCCCTGGGAAAGAAAAGGGGCAAGCCCAGGTTCCTGATGTCAGTTTGTAGGGTTCCCTTGGGACTGTCAGGGCAGCACAGGTTTGAGGTGGGGGCAGGTTGGGTCTGGGAGATATCCTAGTTCATTTGGATATTTTGGCGGCAGCCGGACACTCAGGGCCACAGGCCCCTGGAGACAAAGACCGGCCCCTTTCCCTGGGAAAGAAAAGTTGCCTGCCCAGCTTCCTCAAGTCAGTTTGTAGATTTCCCTTGGGACTGTCAGGGCAGCACTGGTTTGCGGTGGGGGCAGGTTCGGTTTGGGGCACATCCTTGATTGTTCCGATTTTTTGGAGGTGGCTGGCCACCCAGGACCACAGGCCCCTGGAGAAAAAGACCGGCCCTTTCCCCTGGGAAAGAAAAGTGGCCAGCCCAGGTTCCTGATGTCAGTTTGTAGGGTTCCCTTGGTATTGTCAAGGCAGCACAGGTTTGAGGTGGGGGCAGGTTGGATCAGGGATATATCCTTGTTCATTTAGGTATTTATGAGGTGCTGGCCACTCAGGGCCACAGGCCCATGGAGACAAAGATCGGCCCTTTTCCCTGTGAAAGAAAAGGGGCCAGCCCTGGTTCCAGATGTCCGTTTGTAGGGTTCCCTTGGGACTGTCAGGGCAGCACAGGTTTGAGATGAGGGAAGGTTAGGTCTAGGAAACATTCTGGTTCGTTTTAATTTTTTGGAGTTGGCTGGCCACTCAGGACCATAGGCCCCCGGAGAGAAAGACCGGCCCTTTAACCTGGGAAAGAAAAGCGGGCAGCCCAGGTTCCTGATGTCAGTTTTTAGGGTTCCCTTGGGACTGTCAGGGCAGGACAGGTTTGAGGCAGGGGCAGGTTGGGTCTGGAACACACCCTTGATTGTTCCAATTTTTTGGCGGCAGCCGGCCACTCAGGGCCACAGGCCCTTGGAGACAAAGACCGGCCCTTTTCCCTGGGAAAGAAAAGGGACCAGCCCAGGTTCCTGATGTCAGTTTTTAAAGTTCCCTTGAGACTGTCAGGGCAGCAAAGGTTTGAGGCGGGGGCAGGTTGGGTCTGGAACACACCCTTGATTGTTCCGATTTTTTGGTGGCAGCCGGCCACTCAGGGCCACAGGCCCCTGGAGACAAAGGACCGTCCCATTTCCCTGGGAAAGAAATGGGGCCAGCCCAGGTTCCTGATGTCAGTTTTTAGGGTTCCCTTGAGACTGTCAGGGCAGCACAGTTTTGAGGTGGGGGCAGGTTTGGTCTGGGAGATATCCGTGTTCAATTTGAATTTTTGGAGGCAGCTGATCACTCAGGGCCACAGGCCCCTGGAGACAAAGTCTCACTCTTTTCCCTGGGAAAGAAAGTTTGCCAGCCCAGGTTCCTGGGAACAGTATGTAGGGTTCCCTTGGGACTGTCACGGAAGCACAGGTTTGTGGTGGGGGCAGGTTGGGTCTGGAACACATCCTTGATTGTTGTTTTTTTTTTGGATTTGGCCAGCCACTCAGGGCTACAGGCCACTGGAGAAAAGACTGGCCCATTTCCCTGGGAAAGAAAAGGGAGCAGCCCAGGTTCCTGACATCAGTTTGTAGGCTTCCCTTGGGACTGTCAGGGCAGCACAGGTTTGAGGTGGGGTTAGCATGTGTCTGGGAGATATCCGTGTTCATTTGGATTTTTTGGAGGCAGCCGGCCTCTATGGGCCACAGGTCCCTGGAGATAAAGACCTGTCCTTTTCCCTGGGAACGAAAAGTGGGCAGCCTAGGTTCCTGATGTCAGTTTGTAGGGTTCCCTTGGGACTGTCAGGGCAGCACAGGTTTATGGTGGGGGCAGGTTGGGTCTGGGAGATATCCTTGTTCGTTAGGATTTTCAGGAGGCAGCCGGCCACTCAGGGCCACAGGCCCCTCGAGAAAAAGTCTGGCCCTTTTCCCTGGGAAAGAAAAGTGGCAAGCCCAGGTACCAGATGTCAGTTTTTCGGGTTCACTTGGGACTGTCAGGGCAGCACAGTTTATAGGTGGGGGCAGGGAGATATCCTTGTTCATTTGGATATTTTGGCGGCAGCCGGCCTCTCAGGGCCACAGGCCCCTGGAGACAAAGACCGGCCCTTTTCAGTGCGAGAGAAAAGGGGCCAGCCCAGGTTCCTGATGTCAGTTTGTAGGGTTCCCTTGGGGCTGTCAGGACAACACTGGTTTGTGGTGGGGGCAGGTTGGGTTTGGGGCACATCCTTGATCGTTCCGATTTTTTGGCGGTGGCCTGCCCTCCGGGCCACGAGCCAGTGGAGAAAAAGACCGGCCATTTTCCATGGGAAAGAAAGTGGCAAGCCCAGGTTCCTGATGTCAGTTTGTAGGGTTCCCTTGGGACTGTCAGGCAGCAAAGGTGTGAGGTGGGGGCAGGTTGGGTCTTGGAGATCTTCTTGTTCATTAGGATATTTTGGCTGCAGCCAGCCACTCAGGCCACAGGCCCCTGCAGACAAAGACTGGCCCTTTTCCCTGCGAGAGAAAAGGGGCCAGCCCAGGTTCCTGATGTCAGTTTTTAGAGTTTCCTTGGGACTGTCAGGGCAGCACAGCTTTGAGGTTGGGGCAGGTTGGGTTTGGGGCACATCCTTGATCGTTCCGATTTGCTGGAGATGGCTGGCCATTCAGGTCCACAGGCTCCTGGAGACAAAGACCGGCCCTTTTCCCTTGGAAGGAAAAGTGGCCAGCCCAGGTCCCTGAAGTCAGTTTGTAGGGTTTCCTTGGGACTGTCAAGGCAGCACAGGTTTGAGGTGGGGTCATGTTTGCTCTGGGAGATATCCTTGTTCATTTGGATTTTTTGGAGGCAGCTGGCCACTCAGGGCCACAGGCCTCTGGAGACAAAGACCGGCACCTTTCCCTGGGAAAGAAAAGTTGCCAGCCCAGGTTCCTGATGTCAATTTGTAGGGTTCCCTTGGGGCTGTCAAGACAGCACTGTTTTTAGGACGGGGCAGGTCGGGTTTGGGGCACATCCTTGATCGTTCCGATTTTTTGGCGGTGGCTGGCCCCTCCGGGCCACGAGCCACTGGAGACAAACACCGGCCATTTTCCCTTGGAAAGAAAAGTGGCCAGCCCAGGTTCCTGATGTCAGTTTGTAGGGTTCCCTTGGGACTGTCCAAGGCAGCACAGGTTTGAGGTGGGGGGCAGGTTGGGTCTGGGATATATCCTTGTTCATTTGATATTTTGGCGGAAGCCGGCCATTTAGGGCCGCAGGCCCCTGGAGACAAAGACCGGCCCATTTTCAGTGCGAGAGAAAAGGGGCCAGCCCAGGTTCCTGATGTCAGTTTTTAGGGTTTCCTTGGGACGTTCAGGACAACACTGGTTTGTGGTGGGGGCAGGTTGGGTTTGGGACACATCCTTGATCGTTCCGATTTTTGGCGGTGGCTGGCCCCTCCGGGCCACAGGCCACTGTAGAAAAAGACGGCCATTTTCCCTGGGAAAGAAAGTGGCCAGCCCAGGTTCCTGATGTCAGTTTGTAAAGTTCCCTTGGGACTGTCAAGGCAGCAAAGGTGTGAGGTGGGGGCCAAGGTGGGGTCTGGGAGATATCCTTGTTCATTTGGATATTTTGGCGGCAGCGGGCCACTCAGAGCCACAGGCCCCTGGAGACAAAGACCGGCCCCTTTCCCTGGGAAAGAAAAATTGCCAGCCCAGGTTCCTGATGTCAGTTTTTAGAGTTTCCTTGGGACTGTCAGGGCAGCACAGGTTTGTGGTGGGGGCAGGTTGCGTTTTGGGGCACATCCTTGATCGTTGAGATTTTTTGGAGGTGGCTGGCCCCTCAGGGCCACAGGCCCATGGAGACAAACACCGGCCCTTTTCCCCTGGAAAGAAAGTGGCAAGCCCAGGTTCCTGATGTCAGTTTGTAGGGTTCCCTTGGGACTGCCAAGGCAGCACAGGTTTGAGGTGGGGGCAGGTGGGGTCTGGGATATATCCTTGTTCATTTGGATATTTTGGCGGCGGCCGGCCACTCAGGGCCACGGGCCCCTGGATGCAAAGACCTTCCCTTTTCCCTGCGAAAGAAAAGGGGCCAGCCCAGGTTCCTGATGTCAGTTAGTAGGGTTTCCTTGGGACTGTCAGGGCAGCACAGGTTTGAGGTGGGGGCAGGTTGGGTCTGGGAGATATCCTTGTTCATTTGGATATTTTGGAGGCAGACGGCCACTCAGGGCCAGGGCCCCTGGAGACAAAGTCCGGCCCCTTTCCCTGTGAAAGAAATGTTGCCAGCCCAGGTTCCTGATGTCAGTTTGTCGCGTTCTCTTGGGACTGTCAGGCGGCACAGGTTTGAAGTTGGGGCAGGTTGGGTCTGCGTCGCATCCTTGATCGTTCCGATTTGCTGGAGATGGCTGGCCACTCAGGGCCACAGGCCCCTGGAGACAAAGACCGGCCCCTTTCCCTGGAAAAGAAAAGTTGCCGGCCCAGGTTCCTGATGTCAGTTTGTAGGGTTCCCTTGGGACTGTCAAGGCAGCACAGGATTGACGTGGGGGCAGGTTCGGTCTGGGATATATCCATGTTCATTGGAATATTTTGGCGGCAGCCGGCCACTCAGGGCCACAGGCCCCTGGAGACAAAGACCAGCCCTTTTCAGTGCAGAGAGAAAAGGGGCCAGCCCAGGTTCCTGATGTCAGTTTGTAGGGTTCCCTTGGGACTGTCAGGGCAGCACTGGTTTGAGGTGGGGGCAGGTTGGGTCTGGGAGATATCCTTGTTCATTTGGATATTTTGGAGGCAGCCGGCCACTCAGGGCCACAGGCCCCTGGAGACAAAGTCTGGCCCTTTTCCCTGGGAAAGAAAAGTGGCAAGCCCAGGTTCCAGATGTCAGTTTGTCGGGTTCACTTGGGACTGTCAGGGCAGCACAGTTTATAGGTGGGGTCTGGGAGATATCCTTGTTCATTTGGATATTTTGGCGGCAGCCGGCCTCTCAGGGCCACAGGCCCCTGGAGACAAAGACCGGCCCCTTTCCCTGGGAAAGAAAAGTTGCCAGCCCAGGTTCCTGATGTCAGTTTGTAGGGTTCCCTTGGGACTGTCAGGGCAGGCACTGGTTTGAGGTGGGGGCAGGTTGGGTTTGGGGCACATCCTTGATTGTTCCGATTTTTTGGAGGTGGCTGGCCACCCAGGACCACAGGCCCCTGGAGAAAAAAGACCGGCCCTTTCCCCTGGGAAAGAAAAGTGGCCAGCCCAGGTTCCTGAAGTCATTTTGTAGGGTTCCATTGGTATTGTCAGGGCAGCACAGGTTTGAGGTGGGGTTAGGTTGGGTCTGGGAGATATCCTTGTTCATTTGGATATTTTGGCGGCAGCCGGCCTCTCAGGGCAATTGGCCCCTGGAGACAAAGACCGGCCCTTTTCCCTGTGAAAGAAAAGTTGCCAGCTCTGGTTCCTGATGTCAGTTTGTAGGGTTCCCTTGGGACTGTCAGGGCAGCACTGTTTTGAGGTGGGGGCAGGTGGGTCTGGGAGATATCCTAGTTCACTTGAAATTTTTGGCAGGCGGCTGGCCACTCAGGACCATAGGCCTCGGAGAGAAAGACCGGCCCTTTACCCTGGGAAAGGAAAGCGCCAGCCCAGGTTATAGATGTCAGTTTTTAGGGTTCCCTTGGGATTTCCAGGGCAGCACAGGTTTTGAGGTGGGGCAGGTTGGGTCTGGAACACATCCTTAAATATTGTGATTTTTAGGAGGTGGCCGGTCCACTCAGGGCCACAGGCCCCTGGAGACAAAGCCTGGCCCATTTCCCTGGGAAAGAAAAGGGGCCAGCCCAGGTTCCTGAAGTCAGTTTGAAGGGTTCCCTTAGGACTTTCAGGGCAGCACAGGTTTGAGGTGGGGGCAGGTTGGGTCTGGGACATATCCTCGTCCGTTCGGATATTTTGCAGGCAGCCGGCCACTCAGGGCCACAGCCCCTGGAGACAAAGACCGGCCCTTTTCCCTGGGAAAGAAAAGTGGCCAGCCCAGCTTCCTGATGTCAGTTTGTAGGGTTCCCTTAGGACTTTCAGGGCAGCACAGGTTTGAGGTGGGGGCAGGTTGGGTCTGGGACATATCCTCGTCCGTTCGGATATTTTGCAGGCAGCCGGCCACTCAGGGCCACTCAGCCGGCCACAGCCCCTGGAGACAAAGACCGGCCCTTTTCCCTGGGAAGAAAAGTGGCCAGCCCAGGTTCCTGATGTCAGTTTGTAGGGTTCCCTTAGGACTTTCAGGGCAGCACAGGTTTGAGGTGGGGGCAGGTTGAGTCTGGGACATATCCTCGTCCGTTCGGATATTTTGCAGGCAGCCGGCCACTCAGGGCCACAGCCCCTGGAGACAAAGACCGGCCCTTTTCCCTGGGAAAGAAAAGTGGCCAGCCCAGCTTCCTGATGTCAGTTTGTAGGGTTCCCTTAGGACTTTCAGGGCAGCACAGGTTTGAGGTGGGGGCAGGTTGGGTCTGGGACATATCCTCGTCCGTTCGGATATTTTGCAGGCAGCCGGCCACGCCCCTGGAGACAAAGACCGGCCCTTTTCCCTGGGAAAGAAAAGTGGCCAGCCCAGCTTCCTGATGTCAGTTTGTAGGGTTCCCTTAGGACTTTCAGGGCAGCACAGGTTTGAGGTGGGGGCAGGTTGGGTCTGGGACATATCCTCGGTCCGTTCGGATATTTTGCAGGCAGCCGGCCACTCAGGGCCACAGCCCCTGGAGACAAAGACCGGCCCCTTTTCCCTGGGAAAGAAAAGTGGCCAGCCCAGCTTCCTGATGTCAGTTTGTAGGGTTCCCTTAGGACTTTCAGGGCAGCACAGGTTTGAGGTGGGGGCAGGTTGGGTCTGGGACATATCCTCGTCCGTTCGGATATTTTGCAGGCAGCTGGCCACTCAGGGCCACAGCCCCTGGAGACAAAGACCGGCCCTTTTCCCTGGGAAAGAAAAGTGGCCAGCCCAGGTTCCTGATGTCAGTTTGTAGGGTTCCCTTAGGACTTTCAGGGCAGCACAGGTTTGAGGTGGGGGCAGGTTGGGTCTGGGACATATCCTCGTCCGTTCGGATATTTTGCAGGCAGCCGGCCACTCAGGGCCACTCAGGGCCTCAGCCCCTGGAGACAAAGACCGGCCCTTTTCCCTGGGAAAGAAAAGTGGCCAGCCCAGGTTCCTGATGTCAGTTTGTAGGGTTCCCTTAGGACTTTCAGGGCAGCACAGGTTTGAGGTGGGGGCAGGTTGGGTCTGGGACATATCCTCGTCCGTTCGGATATTTTGCAGGCAGCCAGCCACTCAGGGCCACAGCCCTGGAGACAAAGACCGGCCCTTTTCCTGGGAAAGAAAAGTGGCCAGCCCAGGTTCCTGATGTCAGTTTGTAGGGTTCCCTTAGGACTTTCAGGGCAGCACAGGTTTGAGGTGGGGGCAGGTTGGGTCTGGGACATATCCTCGTCCGTTCGGATATTTGCAGGCAGCCGGCCACTCAGGGCCACAGCCCCTGGAGACAAAGACCGGCCCTTTTCCCTGGAAAGAAAAGTGGCCAGCCCAGCTTCCTGATGTCAGTTTGTAGGGTTCCCTTAGGACTTTCAGGGCAGCACAGGTTTGAGGTGGGGGCAGGTTGGGTCTGGGACATATCCTCGTCCGTTCAGATATTTTGCAGGCAGCCGGCCACTCAGGGCCACTCAGCCGGCCACAGCCCTGGAGACAAAGACTGGCCCTTTTCCCTGGGAAAGAAAAGTGGCCAGCCCAGCTTCCTGATGTCAGTTTGTAGGGTTCCCTTAGGACTTTCAGGGCAGCACAGGTTTGAGGTGGGGGCAGGTTGGGTCTGGGACATATCCTCGTCCGTTCGGATATTTTGCAGGCAGCCGGCCACTCAGGGCCACAGCCCCTGGAGACAGAGACCGGCCCTTTTCCCTGGAAAGAAAAGTGGCCAGCCCAGCTTCCTGATGTCAGTTTGTAGGGTTTCCTTGGGACTGTCAGGGCAGCACAGGTTTGAGGTGGGGGCAGGTTGGGTCTGGGACATATCCTCGTCCGTTCAGATATTTGCAGGCAGCCGGCCACTCAGGGCCACAGCCCCTGGAGACAAAGACCGGCCCTTTTCCCTGGGAAAGAAAAGTGGCCAGCCCAGGTTCCTGATGTCAGTTTGTAGGGTTCCCTTAGGACTTTCAGGGCAGCACAGGTTTGAGGTGGGGGCAGGTTGGGTCTGGGACATATCCTCAT
>NW_027099333.1:0-65217 GCF_031753505.1 Anomalospiza imberbis
CTGGGCTGGCCGCTTTTCTTTCCCAGGGAAAAGGGTTGGCCTTTTTCTCCAGGGGCCTGTGGCCCTGAGTGGCCAGCAAACTCCAAAAAATAGGAACGATCAAAGGTGTGCCCCAAACCCAACATGCCCCCACCTCAAACCTGTGCTGCCCTGACAGTCCCAAGGGAACCCTACATACTGACATCAGGAACCAGGGCTGGCCCCTTTTCTTTCCCACGGAAAAGGGCCGGACATTGTCTCCAGGAGCCTGTGGCCCTGAGTGGCCGGGCGCCTCCAAAAAATCAGAAGGATCAAGGGTGTGTCCCAGACCCAACCTGCCCTCAACTCAAACCTGTGCTGCCCTGACACTCCCAAGGGAACCCTACAAACTGACTTCAGGAACCCGGGCTGGCAACTTTTCTGTCCCAGGGAAAAGGGCCGGACTTTGTCGCCAGGGGCCTGTGGCCCTGAGTGGCATGCCACCTCCAAAAAATCAAAACGAACAAGGATGTGTCGAAGACGCAACATGCCCCCACATAAACCTGTGCTACCCTGACAGTCCCAAGGGAACCCTACAAACTGACATCAGGAACCTGGGTTGGCCCCTTTCCTTTCCCTGGGAAAAGGGCCAGTCTTTGTCTCCAGGGGCCTGTGGCCCTGATGGCATGCCACCTCCAAAAGACTGGAACGATCAAGGATTTGTCCCAGGCCCAGCCTGCCCCCACCGCAAACCTGGGCTGCCCTGAAAGTCCCAAGGGAACCCTACAAACTGAAAACAGGAACCTGTGCTGGCCCCTTTCCTTTCTCAGGGAAAAGGGAGGGTCTTTGTCGCCAGGGGCCTGTGGCCCTCAATGGCCAGCCGCCTCCAAAAAATCAGAACGATCAAGGGTGTGCCCCAAACCCAACATGCCCCCACCTCAAACCTGGGCTGCCCTGACTGTCCCAAGGGAACCCTACAAACTGATATCAGGAACCTGGGCTGGCCCCTTTTCTTTCCCAGGGAAAAGGGCCGGACTTTGTCTCCAGTGGCATGTGGACATGAGTGGCATGCCACCTCCAAAAAATCGGAACGATCAAGGATGTGTCGAAGACCCAACCTGCCCCCACCTCCAACCTGGGCTGCCCTGACAGTCCCAAGGGAACCCTACAAACTGACTTCAGGAACCTGGGATGGCCCCTTTTCTTTCCCAGGGAAAAGAGCCGGACATTGCCCCCAGGGGCCTGTGGCCCTGAGTGGCCGGCAACCTGCAAAAAATAAAAACGAAAAGAATGTGTCCCAGACCCATCATGCCCCCACCCCAAACCTGTCCTGCCCTGACAGTCCCAAGGGAACCCTACAAATTGACATCTGGAACCTGGGCTGGCCACTTTTCTTTCCCAGGGAAAAGGGCCGGACTTTGTCTCCAGGGGCCTGTGGCCCTGAGTGGCCAGCAACCTCCAAAAAATAGGAACGATCAAAGGTGTGCCCCAAACCCAACATGCCCCCACCTCAAACCTGTGCTGCCCTGACAGTCCCAAGGGAACCCTACATACTGACTTCAGGAACATGGGCTGGCCCCTTTTCTTTCCCAGGGAAAAGGGCCGGACATTGTCTCCAGGGGCCTGTGGCCCTGAGTGGCCGGCCGCCTCCAAAAAATTGGAACGATCAAGGGTGTGTCCCAGACCCAACCTGCCCTCACCTCAAACCTGTGCTGCCCTGACACTCCCAAGGGAACACTACAAACTGAATTCAGGAACCCGGGCTGGCCACTTTTCTGTCCCAGGGAAAAGGGCCGGACTTTGTCTCCAGGGGCCTGTGGCCCTGAGTGGCATGCCACCTCCAAAAAATCGGAACGATCAAGGATGTGTCGAATACCCAACCTTCCCTCACCTCAAACCCGGGCTGCCCTGACAGTCCCAAGGGAACCCTACAAACTGACATCAGGAACATGGGCTGGCCCCTTTTCTTTCCCAGGGAAAAGGGAGGGTCTTTTTCTCCAGGGGCCTGTGGCCCTGAGTGGCATGCCACCTCCAAAAAATCGGATCGATCAAGGATGTGCACCAAACCCATCATGCCCCCACCGCAAACCTGGGCTGCCCTGAAAGTCCCAAGGGAACCCTAAAAACTGACATCAGGAACCTGCGCTGGCCCCTTTTCTTTCCCAGGGAATATGGCCAGACTTTTTCTCCAGGGGCCTGTGGCCCTGAATGGCCGGCCGGCTCCAAAAAATCAAAACGGACAAGGATGTGTCCCAGACCCAACCTGCCCCTACCTCAAACCTGTGCTGCCCTGACAGTCCCAAGGGAACCCTACAAACTGAAATCAGGAACCTGGGCTGGCCCCTTTTTATTCCCAGGGTAAAGGACCAGTCTTTTTCTCCAGGGGCCTGTGGCCCTGAGTCTCCAACAGCCTCCAAAAAATTGGAACGATCAAGGATGTGTCGAAGACGTAACATGCCCCCACATCAAACCTGTGCTACCCTGACAGTCCCTAGGGAACCCTAAAAACTGACATCAGGAACCTGGGTTGGCCCCTTTTCTTTCCCAGGAAAAAGATCCGGGCCTTGTCCCCATGAGCCTGTGGCCCTGAGGGGCCGGCCGCCTCCAAAAAATCAAACAGATCAAGGATGTGTCCCAGACCCAATCTGACCCCACCTCAAACCTGGGCTGCGCTTACCGTCCCAAGGGAACCTTACAAACTCACTTCAGGAACCTGGGCTGGCCCCTTTTCTTTCCCAGGGACATAGGACGGTCTTTTTCTCCAGGGGCCTGTGGCCGTGAGTGGCCGGCCGCCTCCAAAAAATCAGAACGATCAAGGGTGTGCCCCAAACCCAACATGCCCCCACCTCAAACCTGGGCTGCCCTGACTGTCCCAAGGGAACCCTACAAACTGATATCAGGATCCTGGGCTGGCCCCTTTTCTTTCCCAGGGAAAAGGGCCTGACTTTGTCTCCAGTGGCATGTGGACATGAGTGGCATGCCACCTCCAAAAAATCGGAACGATCAAGGACTTGTCCTGGACCCAACCTGCCCCCACCTTAAACCGGGGCTGCCCTGAAATTCACAAGGGAACCCTACAAACTGACTTCAGGAACCTGGGCTGCTCACTTTTCTTTCCCAGCGAAAAGGGCCGGTCTTTGTCTCCAGGGGCCTGTGGCCCTGATTGGCCGGCCGCCTCCAAAACAAAAACTAACAAGGATGTGTCCCAGACCCATCCTGCCCCACCTCAAACCTGTGCAGCCCTTACAGTCCCAAGAGAACCCTACAATCTGATATCAGGAACCTGTGCTGGCCCCTTTTCGTTCTCAGGGAAAATGGCCGGACTTTGTCTCCAGGTGCCTGTGGCCCTGAGTGGCCGGCCGCCTCCAAAAAATCCAAACGAACAAGGATGTGTCCCAGACCCAACCTGCCCCCACCTCAAACCTGGGCTGCCCTGACAGTCGCAAGGGAACCCTAAAAACTGACTTCAGGAACCTGGGCTGGCCCCTTTTCTTTCCCAGGAAAAAGGGCCGGTCTTTGTCTCCAATGGCCTGTGGCCCTGAGTGGCCGGGCCACATCCAAAAAATCGGAACGATCAAGGGTGTGCCCCAAACCCAACATGCCCCCACCTCAAACCTGTCCTGCCCTGACAGTCCCAAGGGAACCCTACAAACTGACATCAGGAACCTGGGCTAGCCACATTTCTTTCCCAGGGAAAAGGGCCGGACTTTGTCTCCAGGGGCCTGTGGCCCTGAGTGACATGCCACCTCCAAAAAATCGGAATGATCAAGGATGTGTAGAAGACCTAACCTGCCCCCACCTCAAACCTGGGCTGCCCTGACAGTCGCAAAGGAACCCTAAAAACTGACTTCAGGAACCTGGGCTGGCCCCTTTTCTTTCCCAGGGAAGAGGGCCAGTCTTTGTCTCCAGGGGCCTGTGGCCGTGAGTGGCCGGCCGCCGCCAAAAAATCAAAACTAACAAGGATGTGTCCCACACCCAACCTGTCCCCACCTCAAACCTGGGCTGCCCTGACAGTCCCTAGGGAACCCTGCAAACTGACTTCAGGAACCTGGTCTGGCCCCTTTTCTTTCCCAGGGAAAACGGCCGGTCTTTGTCTCCAGGGGCCTGTGGCCCTGAGTGGCCAGCGACCGCCAAAAAATCGGAACGATCAAGGATGTTTCCCAAACCAAACCTGCCCCCACCTCAAACCTGTGCTGCCCTGACAGTCCCAAGGTAACCCCACAAATTGACATAGAAACGTGGGCTGGCCACTTATCTCTCACAGGTAAAAGGACCGGTCTTTGTCTCCAGGGGCCTGTGGCCCTGAGTGGCATGCCACCTCGAAAAAATCGGATCGATCAAGGACGCGCATCAAGCACAACATGACCCTCCGCACACCTGTGCTGCCCTGACAGTACTAAGAGAACGTTACAAACTGACATCAGGAACCTGGGCTGGCCACATTTCTTTCTCAGGGAAAAGGGCCTGTCTTTCTCTCCAGCGGCCTGTGGCCGAGAGTGGCCGGCTGCCTCCAAAAAATCAGAACGAACAAGGACGTATCCCAGACCCAACCTGCCCCCACCTCAAACCTGTGCTGCCCTGACAATCCCAAGGGAACCCTACAAACAGAAATCAGGAACCGGGGCTGGCCCCTTTTCTTTCCTAGGGAAAAGGGCCAGTCTTTGTCTCAAGGGGCTTGTGGCCCTGAGTCTCCAACAGCCTCCAAAAAATTGGAACGATCAAGGATGTGTCGAAGACGTAACATGCCCCCACATCAAACCTGTGCTACCCTGACAGTCCCTAGGGAACCCTAAAAACTGACATCAGGAACCTGGGTTGGCCCCTTTTCTTTCCCAGGAAAAAGATCCGGGCCTTGTCCCCAGGAGCCTGTGGCCCTGAGGGGCCGGCCGCCTCCAAAAAATCAAAAAGATCAAGGGTGTGTCCCAGACCCAACCTGCCCCCACCTTAAACCTGGGCTGCCCTGAAAGTCACAAGGGAACCCTACAAACTGACTTCAGGAACCTGGGCTGCTCACTTTTCTTTCCCAGCGAAAAGGGCCGGTCATTGTCTCCAGGGGCCTGTGGCCCTGAGTGGCCGGCCGCCTCCAAAAAAAAAACTAACAAGGATGTGTCTTAGACCCATCCTGCCCCACCTCAAACCTGTGCTGCCCTGACAGTCCCAAGGGAACCCTACAAACTGACATCAGGAACATGGGCTGGCCACATTTCTTTCCCAGGGAAAAGGGCCGGTCTTTGTCTCCAGGGGCCTGTGGCCCTGAGTGGCAAGCGACCGCCGAAAAATCGGAACGATCAAGGATGTTTCCCAAACCAAACCTGCCCCCACCTCAAACCTGTGCTGCCCTGACAGTCCCAAGGGAACCCTTCAAACTGACATCTGGAACCTGGGCTGGCCACTTTTCTGTCCCAGGGAAAAGGGCCGAACTTTGTCTCCAGGTGCCTGTGGCCCTGAGTGGCCGGCCGCCTCCAAAAAATCAAAACTAAAAAGGATGTGTCCCAGACCCAACCTGCCCCCACCTCAAACCTGGGCTGCCCTGACAGTCCCTAGGGAACCCTAAAAACTGACTTTCAGGAACCTGGGCTGTCCCCTTTTCTTTCCCAGGGAAAAGGGCCGGTCTTTGTCTGCAGGGGCCTGTGGCCCTGAGTGGCCGGGCGCCTCCAAAAAATCAAAACGAACAAGGATGTGTCGAAGACGCAACATGCCCCCACCTCAAACCTGTGCTGCACTGACAATCCCAAGGGAACCCTACAAACTGACATCTGGAACCTGGGCTGGCCACTTTTCTTTCCCAGGGAAAAGGGCCGGACTTTGTCTCCAGGGGCCTGTGGCCCTGAGTGACATGCCACCTCAAAAAAATCGGAATGATCAAGGATGTGTCCCAGACCCAACATGCCCCCACCTAAAACCTGTGCTGCCATGACAGTCCCAAGGGAACCCTACATACTGACTTCAGGAACATGGGCTGGCCCCTTTTCTTTCCCAGGGAAAAGGGCCGGACATTGTCTCCAGGGGCCTGTGGCCCTGAGTGGCCGGCCGCCTCCAAAAAATTGGAACGATCAAGGGTGTGTCCCAGACCCAACCTGCCCTAACCTCAAACCTGTGCTGCCCTTGCACTCCCAAGGGAACACTACAAACTGAATTCAGGAACCCGGGCTGGCCACTTTTCTGTCCCAGGGAAAAGGGCCGGACTTTGTCTCCAGGGGCCTGTGGCCCTGAGTGGCATGCCACCTCCAAAAAATCGGAACGATCAAGGATGTGTCGAATACCCAACCTGCCCCCACCTCAAACCCGGGCTGCCCTGACAGTCCCAAGGGAACCCTACAAACTGACATCAGGAACATGGGATGGCCCCTTTTCTTTCCCAGGGAAAAGGGAGGGTCTTTGTCTCCAGGGGCTTGTGGCCCTGAGTGGCATGCCACCTCCAAAAAATCGGATCGATCAAGGATGTGCACCAAACCCAACATGACCCCACCGCAAACCTGGGCTGCCCAGAAAGTCCCTAGGGAACCCTAAAAACTGAAATAAGGAACCTGCGCTTGCCCCTTTTCTTTCCCAGGGAAAAGGGAGGGTCTTTGTCTCCAGGGGCTTGTGGCCCTGAGTGGCCGGCTGCCTCCAAAAAATCAGAACGATCTAGGGTGTGCCCCAAACCAAACATGCCCCCACCGCAAACTTGTGCTGCCCTTATAGTCCCAAGGGAACCCTACAAACTGACATGAGGAACCTGGGCTGCCCCCTTTTCTTTCCCAGGGAATATGGCCAGACTTTTTCTCCAGGGGCCTGTGGCCCTGAATGGCCGGCCGGCTCCAAAAAATCAAAACGGACAAGGATGTGTCCCAGACCCAACCTGCCCCTACCTCAAACCTGTGCTGCCCTGACAGTCCCAAGGGAACCCTACAAACTGAAATCAGGAACCTGGGCTGGCCCCTTTTTATTCCCAGGGTAAAGGACCAGTCTTTTTCTCCAGGGGCCTGTGGCCCTGAGTCTCCAACAGCCTCCAAAAAATTGGAACGATCAAGGATGTGTCAAAGACGTAACATGCCCCCACATCAAACCTGTGCTACCCTGACAGTCCCTAGGGAACCCTAAAAACTGACATCAGGAACCTGGGTTGGCCCCTTTTCTTTCCCAGGAAAAAGATCCGGGCCTTGTCCCCAGGATCCTGTGGCCCTGAGGGGCCGGCCGCCTCCAAAAAATCAAAAAGATCAAGGGTGTGTCCCAGACCCAATCTGACCCCACCTCAAACCAGGGCTGCGCTTACCGTCCCAAGGGAACCTTACAAACTGACTTCAGGAACCAGGGCTGGCCCCTTTTCTTTCCCGGGGAAATAGGACGGTCTTTTTCTCCAGGGGCCTGTGGCCGTGAGTGGCCGGCCGCCGCCAAAAAATCAGAACGATCAAGGGTGTGCCCCAAACCCAACATGCCCCCACCTCAAACCTGGGCTGCCCTGACTGTCCCAAGGGAACCCTACAAACTGACATCAGGAACCTGGGTTGGCCCCTTTCCTTTCCCAGGGAAAAGGGCCAGTCTTTGTCTCCAGGGGCCTGTGGCCCTGATGGCATGCCACCTCCAAAAGACTGGAACGATCAAGGATTTGTCCCAGGCCCAGCCTGCCCCCACCGCAAACCTGGGCTGCCCTGAAAGTCCCAAGGGAACCCTACAAACTGAAAACAGGAACCTGCGCTGGCCCCTTTCCTTTCTCAGGGAAAAGGGAGGGTCTTTGTCGCCAGGGGCCTGTGGCCCTCAATGGCCAGCCGCCTCCAAAAAATCAGAACGATCAAGGGTGTGCCCCAAACCCAACATGCCCCCACCTCAAACCTGGGCTGCCCTGACTGTCCCAAGGGAACCCTTCAAACTGATATCAGGAACCTGGGCTGGCCCCTTTTCTTTCCCAGGGAAAAGGGCTGGACTTTGTCTCCAGTGGCATGTGGACATGAGTGGCATGCCACCTCCAAAAAATCGGAACGATCAAGGATGTGTCGAAGACCCAACCTGCCCCCACCTCCAACCTGGGCTGCCCTGACAGTCCCAAGGGAACCCTACAAACTGACTTCAGGAACCTGGGATGGCCCCTTTTCTTTCCCAGGGAAAAGAGCCGGACTTTGCCCCCAGGGGCCTGTGGCCCTGAGTGGCCGGCCACCTGCAAAAAATAAAAACGAAAAGAATGTGTCCCAGACCCATCATGCCCCCACCCCAAACCTGTCCTGCCCTGACAGTCCCAAGGGAACCATTCAAATTGACATCTGGAACCTGGGCTGGCCACTTTTCTTTCCCAGGGAAAAGGGCCGGACTTTGTCTCCAGGGGCCTGTGGCCCTGAGTGGCCAGCAACCTCCAAAAAATAGGAACGATCAAAGGTGTGCCCCAAACCCAACATGCCCCACCTCAAACCTGTGCTGCCCTGACAGTCGCAAGGGAACCCTACATACTGATTCAGGAACATGGGCTGACCCCTTTTCTTTCCCAGGGGAAAGGGCCGGACATTGTCTCCAGGGGCCTGTGGCCCTGAGTGGCATGCCACCTCCAAAAAATCGGAACGATCAAGGATGTGTCGAATACCCAACCTTCCCTCACCTCAAACCCGGGCTGCCCTGACAGTCCCAAGGGAACCCTACAAACTGACATCAGGAACATGGGCTGGCCCCTTTTCTTTCCCAGGGAAAAGGGAGGGTCTTTTTCTCCAGGGGCCTGTGGCCCTGAGTGGCATGCCACCTCGAAAAAATCGGATCGATCAAGGATGTGCACCAAACCCATCATGCCCCCACCGCAAACCTGGGCTGCCCTGAAAGTCCCAAGGGAACCCTAAAAACTGACATCAGGAACCTGCGCTGGCCCCTTTTCTTTCCCAGGGAATATGGCCAGACTTTTTCTCCAGGGGCCTGTGGCCCTGAATGGCCGGCCGGCTCCAAAAAATCAAAACGGACAAGGATGTGTCCCAGACCCAACCTGCCCCTACCTCAAACCTGTGCTGCCCTGACAGTCCCAAGGGAACCCTACAAACTGAAATCAGGAACCTGGGCTGGCCCCTTTTTATTCCCAGGGTAAAGGACCAGTCTTTTTCTCCAGGGGCCTGTGGCCCTGAGTCTCCAACAGCCTCCAAAAAATTGGAACGATCAAGGATGTGTCGAAGACGTAACATGCCCCCACATCAAACCTGTGCTACCCTGACAGTCCCTAGGGAACCCTAAAAACTGACATCAGGAACCTGGGTTGGCCCCTTTTCTTTCCCAGGAAAAAGATCCGGGTCTTGTCCAGAGGAGCCTGTGGCCCTGAGGGGCCGGCCGCCTCCAAAAAATCAAAAAGATCAAGGGTGTGTCCCAGACCCAATCTGACCCCACCTCAAACCTGGGCTGCGCTTACCGTCCCAAGGGAACCTTACAAACTGACTTCAGGAACCAGGGCTGGCCCCTTTTCTTTCCCAGGGAAATAGGACGGTCTTTTTCTCCAGGGGCCTGTAGCCGTGAGTGGCCGGCCGCCTCCAAAAAATCAGAACGATCAAGGGTGTGCCCCAAACCCAACATGCCCCCACCTCAAACCTGGGCTGCCCTGACTGTCCCAAGGGAACCCTACAAACTGATATCAGGATCCTGGGCTGGCCCCTTTTCTTTCCCAGGGAAAAGGGCCTGACTTTGTCTCCAGTGGCATGTGGACATGAGTGGCATGCCACCTCCAAAAAATCGGAACGATCAAGGATTTGTCCCGGACCCAACCTGCCCCCACCTTAAACCGGGGCTGCCCTGAAATTCACAAGGGAACCCTACAAACTGACTTCAGGAACCTGGGCTGCTCACTTTTCTTTCCCAGCGAAAAGGGCCGGTCTTTGTCTCCAGGGGCCTGTGGCCCTGATTGGCCGGCCGCCTCCAAAACAAAAACTAACAAGGATGTGTCCCAGACCCATCCTGCCCCACCTCAAACCTGTGCTGCCCTTACAGTCCCAAGAGAACCCTACAAACTGATATCAGGAACCTGTGCTGGCCCCTTTTCGTTCCCAGGGAAAATGGCCGGACTTTGTCTCCAGGGGCCTGTGGCCCTGAGTGACATGCCACCTCCAAAAAATCGGAATGATTAAGGATGTGTCGAAGACCCAACCTGCCCTCACCTCAAACTTGGGCTGCCCTGACAGTCCCATGGGAACCCTACGTACTGACATCAGGAACATGGGCTGGCCCTTTTTCTTTCCCAGGGAAGAGGGCCAGTCTTTGTCTCCAGGTGCCTGTGGCCCTGAGTGGCCGGCCGCCTCCAAAAAATCCAAACGAACAAGATGTGTCCCAAACCCAACCTGCCCCCACCTCAAACCTGGGCTGCCCTGACAGTCGCAAGGGAACCCTAAAAACTGACTTCAGGAACCTGGGCTGGCCCCTTTTCTTTCCCAGGAAAAAGGGCCGGTCTTTGTCTCCAATGGCCTGTGGCCCTGAGTGGCCGGGCCACATCCAAAAAATCGGAACGATCAAGGGTGTGCCCCAAACCCAACATGCCCCCACCTCAAACCTGTGCTGCCCTGACAGTCCCAAGGGAACCCTACAAACTGACATCAGGAACCTGGGCTAGCCACATTTCTTTCCCAGGGAAAAGGGCAGGACTTTGTCTCCAGGGGCCTGTGGCCCTGAGTGACATGCCACCTCCAAAAAATCGGAATGATCAAGGATGTGTAGAAGACCTAACCTGCCCCCACCTCAAACCTGGGCTGCCCTGACAGTCCCAAGGGAACCCTACAAACTGACATCAGGAACATGGGCTGGCCCCTTTTCTTTCCCAGGGAAGAGGGCCAGTCTTTGTCTCCAGGGGCCTGTGGCCGTGAGTGGCCGGCCGCCGCCAAAAAATCAAAACTAACAAGGATGTGTCCCACACCCAACCTGTCCCCCACCTCAAACCTGGGCTGCCCTGACAGTCCCTAGGGAACCCTACAAACTGACTTCAGGAACCTGGTCTGGCCCCTTTTCTTTCCCAGGGAAAAGGGCCGGTCTTTGTCTCCAGGGGCCTGTGGCCCTGAGTGGCCAGCGATCGCCAAGAAATCGGAACGATCGAGGATGTTTCCCAAACCAAACCTGCCCCCACCTCAAACCTGTGCTGCCCTGACAGTCCCAAGGGAACCCTACAAACTGAAATCAGGGACCTGGGCTGGCCACGTTTCTTTCCTAGGGAAAAGGGCCTGTCTTTCTCTCCAGCGGCCTGTGGCCGTGAGTGGCCGGCTGCCTCCAAAAAATCAGAACGAACAAGGACGTATCCCAGGCCCAACCTGCCCCCACCTCAAACCTGTGCTGCCCTGACAGTCCCAAGGGAACCCTACAAACAGAAATCACGAAGCGGGGCATGCCCCTTTTCTTTCCTAGGGAAAAGGGCCAGTCTTTGTCTCAAGGGGCTTGTGGCCCTGAGTCTCCAACAGCCTCCAAAAAATTGGAACGATCAAGGATGTGTCGAAGACGTAACATGCCCCCACATCAAACCTGTGCTACCCTGACAGTCGCTAGGGAACCCTACAAACTGACATCAGGAAACTGGGTTGGCCCCTTTTCTTTCCCAGGAAAAAGATCCGGGCCTTGTCCCCAGGATCCTGTGGCCCTGAAGGGCCGGCCGCCTTCAAAAAATCAAAAAGATCAAGGGTGTGTCCCAGACCCAACCTGACCCCACCTCAAACCTGGGCTGCCCTTACAGTCCCAAGGGAACCCTACAAACTGACGTCAGGAACCAGGGCTGGCCCCTTTTCTTTCCCAGGGAAATAGGACGGTCTTTTTCTCCAGGGGCCTGTAGCCGTGAGTGGCCGGCCGCCTCCAAAAAATCAGAACGATCAAGGGTGTGCCCAAAACCCAACATGCCCCCACCTCAAACCTGGGCTGCCCTGACTGTCCCAAGGGAACCCTACAAACTGATATCAGGAACCTGGGCTGGCCCCTTTTCTTTCCCAGGGAAAAGGGCCGGACTTTGTCTCCAGTGGCATGTGGACATGAGTGGCATGCCACCTCCAAAAAATCGGAACGATCAAGGATTTGTCCCGGACCCAACCTGCCCCCACCTAAAACCTGGGCTGCCCTGAAAGTCACAAGGGAACCCTACAAACTGACTTCAGGAACCTGGGCTGCTCACTTTTCTTTCCCAGGGAAAAGGGCCAGTCTTTGTCCCCAGGGGCCTGTGGCCCTGAGTGGCCGGGCGCCTCCAAAAAAAAAAACTAACAAGGATGTGTCCCAGACCCATCCTGCTCCACCTCAAACCTGTGCTGCCCTTACAGTCCCAAGACAACCCTACAAACTGATATCAGGAACCTGTGCTGGCCCCTTTTCGTTCCCAGGGAAAAGGGCCGGACTTTGTCTCCAGGGGCCTGTGGCCCTGAGTGACATGCCACCTCCAAAAAATCGGAATGATCAAGGATGTGTACAAGACCCAACCTGCCCCCACCTCAAACTTGGGCTGCCCTGACAGTCCCAAGGGAACCCTACAAACTGACATCTGGAACCTGCGCTGGCCACTTTTCGTTCCCAGGGAAAAGGGCCAGTCTTTGTCTCCAGGGGCCTGTGGCCGTGAGTGGCCGGGCGCCTCCAAAAAATCAAAACTAACAAGGACGTGACCCAGACCCAACCTGCCCCCACTTCAAACCTGTGCTGCCCTGACAGTCCCAAGGGAACCCTGCAAAATGACATCTGGAACCTGCGCTGGCCACTTTTCGTTCCCAGGGAAAAGGGCCGGTCTTTCTCTCCAGGGGTCTGTGGCCCTGAGTGGCATGCCACCTCCAAAAAATCGGAACGATCAAGGATGTGCCCCAAACCCAACATGCCCTCACCTCAAACCTGGGCTGCCCTGACAGTCCCTAGGGAACCCTACAAACTGACTTCAGGAACCAGGGCTGGCCCCTTTTCTTTCCCAGGGAAAAGGGCCAGTCTTTGTCTCCAGGGGCCTGTGGCCCTGAGTGGCTAGCCGCCTCCAAAAAAAAAAACTAACAAGGATGTGTCCCAGACCCAACCTGCCCCCACCTCAAACCTGGGCTGCCCTGACAGTCCCAAGAGAACCCTACAAACTGACATCTGGAACCTGGGCTGGCCACTTTTCTTTCCCAGGGAAAAGGGCCGGACTTTGTCTCCAGGGGCCTGTGGCCCTGAGTGACATGCCACCTCCAAAAAATCGGAATGATCAAGGATGTGTCCCAGACCCAACATGCCCCCACTTAAAACCTGTGCTGCCATGACAGTCCCAAGGGAACCCTACATACTGACTTCAGGAACATGGGCTGGCCCCTTTTCTTTCCCAGGGAAAAGGGCTGGACTTTGTCTCCAGTGGCATGTGGACATGAGTGGCATGCCACCTCCAAAAAATCGGAACGATCAAGGATGTGTCGAAGACCCAACCTGCCCCCACCTCCAACCTGGGCTGCCCTGACAGTCCCAAGGGAACCCTACAAACTGACTTCAGGAACCTGGGATGGCCCCTTTTCTTTCCCAGGGAAAAGAGCCGGACTTTGCCCCCAGGGGCCTGTGGCCCTGAGTGGCCGGCCACCTGCAAAAAATAAAAACGAAAAGAATGTGTCCCAGACCCATCATGCCCCCACCCCAAACCTGTCCTGCCCTGACAGTCCCAAGGGAACCATTCAAATTGACATCTGGAACCTGGGCTGGCCACTTTTCTTTCCCAGGGAAAAGGGCCGGACTTTGTCTCCAGGGGCCTGTGGCCCTGAGTGGCCAGCAACCTCCAAAAAATAGGAACGATCAAAGGTGTGCCCCAAACCCAACATGCCCCACCTCAAACCTGTGCTGCCCTGACAGTCGCAAGGGAACCCTACATACTGATTCAGGAACATGGGCTGACCCCTTTTCTTTCCCAGGGGAAAGGGCCGGACATTGTCTCCAGGGGCCTGTGGCCCTGAGTGGCATGCCACCTCCAAAAAATCGGAACGATCAAGGATGTGTCGAATACCCAACCTTCCCTCACCTCAAACCCGGGCTGCCCTGACAGTCCCAAGGGAACCCTACAAACTGACATCAGGAACATGGGCTGGCCCCTTTTCTTTCCCAGGGAAAAGGGAGGGTCTTTTTCTCCAGGGGCCTGTGGCCCTGAGTGGCATGCCACCTCGAAAAAATCGGATCGATCAAGGATGTGCACCAAACCCATCATGCCCCCACCGCAAACCTGGGCTGCCCTGAAAGTCCCAAGGGAACCCTAAAAACTGACATCAGGAACCTGCGCTGGCCCCTTTTCTTTCCCAGGGAATATGGCCAGACTTTTTCTCCAGGGGCCTGTGGCCCTGAATGGCCGGCCGGCTCCAAAAAATCAAAACGGACAAGGATGTGTCCCAGACCCAACCTGCCCCTACCTCAAACCTGTGCTGCCCTGACAGTCCCAAGGGAACCCTACAAACTGAAATCAGGAACCTGGGCTGGCCCCTTTTTATTCCCAGGGTAAAGGACCAGTCTTTTTCTCCAGGGGCCTGTGGCCCTGAGTCTCCAACAGCCTCCAAAAAATTGGAACGATCAAGGATGTGTCGAAGACGTAACATGCCCCCACATCAAACCTGTGCTACCCTGACAGTCCCTAGGGAACCCTAAAAACTGACATCAGGAACCTGGGTTGGCCCCTTTTCTTTCCCAGGAAAAAGATCCGGGTCTTGTCCAGAGGAGCCTGTGGCCCTGAGGGGCCGGCCGCCTCCAAAAAATCAAAAAGATCAAGGGTGTGTCCCAGACCCAATCTGACCCCACCTCAAACCTGGGCTGCGCTTACCGTCCCAAGGGAACCTTACAAACTGACTTCAGGAACCAGGGCTGGCCCCTTTTCTTTCCCAGGGAAATAGGACGGTCTTTTTCTCCAGGGGCCTGTAGCCGTGAGTGGCCGGCCGCCTCCAAAAAATCAGAACGATCAAGGGTGTGCCCCAAACCCAACATGCCCCCACCTCAAACCTGGGCTGCCCTGACTGTCCCAAGGGAACCCTACAAACTGATATCAGGATCCTGGGCTGGCCCCTTTTCTTTCCCAGGGAAAAGGGCCTGACTTTGTCTCCAGTGGCATGTGGACATGAGTGGCATGCCACCTCCAAAAAATCGGAACGATCAAGGATTTGTCCCGGACCCAACCTGCCCCCACCTGCAACCGGGGCTGCCCTGAAATTCACAAGGGAACCCTACAAACTGACTTCAGGAACCTGGGCTGCTCACTTTTCTTTCCCAGCGAAAAGGGCCGGAATTTGTCTCCAGGGGCCTGTGGCCCTGATTGGCCGGCCGCCTCCAAAACAAAAACTAACAAGGATGTGTCCCAGACCCATCCTGCCCCACCTCAAACCTGTGCTGCCCTTACAGTCCCAAGAGAACCCTACAAACTGATATCAGGAACCTGTGCTGGCCCCTTTTCGTTCCCAGGGAAAATGGCCGGACTTTGTCTCCAGGGGCCTGTGGCCCTGAGTGACATGCCACCTCCAAAAAATCGGAATGATTAAGGATGTGTCGAAGACCCAACCTGCCCTCACCTCAAACTTGGGCTGCCCTGACAGTCCCATGGGAACCCTACGTACTGACATCAGGAACATGGGCTGGCCCTTTTTCTTTCCCAGGGAAGAGGGCCAGTCTTTGTCTCCAGGTGCCTGTGGCCCTGAGTGGCCGGCCGCCTCCAAAAAATCCAAACGAACAAGATGTGTCCCAAACCCAACCTGCCCCCACCTCAAACCTGGGCTGCCCTGACAGTCGCAAGGGAACCCTAAAAACTGACTTCAGGAACCTGGGCTGGCCCCTTTTCTTTCCCAGGAAAAAGGGCCGGTCTTTGTCTCCAATGGCCTGTGGCCCTGAGTGGCCGGGCCACATCCAAAAAATCGGAACGATCAAGGGTGTGCCCCAAACCCAACATGCCCCCACCTCAAACCTGTGCTGCCCTGACAGTCCCAAGGGAACCCTACAAACTGACATCAGGAACCTGGGCTAGCCACATTTCTTTCCCAGGGAAAAGGGCCGGACTTTGTCTCCAGGGGCCTGTGGCCCTGAGTGACATGCCACCTCCAAAAAATCGGAATGATCAAGGATGTGTAGAAGACCTAACCTGCCCCCACCTCAAACCTGGGCTGCCCTGACAGTCCCAAGGGAACCCTACAAACTGACATCAGGAACATGGGCTGGCCCCTTTTCTTTCCCAGGGAAGAGGGCCAGTCTTTGTCTCCAGGGGCCTGTGGCCGTGAGTGGCCGGCCGCCGCCAAAAAATCAAAACTAACAAGGATGTGTCCCACACCCAACCTGTCCCCCACCTCAAACCTGGGCTGCCCTGACAGTCCCTAGGGAACCCTACAAACTGACTTCAGGAACCTGGTCTGGCCCCTTTTCTTTCCCAGGGAAAAGGGCCGGTCTTTGTCTCCAGGGGCCTGTGGCCCTGAGTGGCCAGCGATCGCCAAGAAATCGGAACGATCGAGGATGTTTCCCAAACCAAACCTGCCCCCACCTCAAACCTGTGCTGCCCTGACAGTCCCAAGGGAACCCTACAAACTGAAATCAGGGACCTGGGCTGGCCACGTTTCTTTCCTAGGGAAAAGGGCCTGTCTTTCTCTCCAGCGGCCTGTGGCCGTGAGTGGCCGGCTGCCTCCAAAAAATCAGAACGAACAAGGACGTATCCCAGGCCCAACCTGCCCCCACCTCAAACCTGTGCTGCCCTGACAGTCCCAAGGGAACCCTACAAACAGAAATCACGAAGCGGGGCATGCCCCTTTTCTTTCCTAGGGAAAAGGGCCAGTCTTTGTCTCAAGGGGCTTGTGGCCCTGAGTCTCCAACAGCCTCCAAAAAATTGGAACGATCAAGGATGTGTCGAAGACGTAACATGCCCCCACATCAAACCTGTGCTACCCTGACAGTCGCTAGGGAACCCTACAAACTGACATCAGGAAACTGGGTTGGCCCCTTTTCTTTCCCAGGAAAAAGATCCGGGCCTTGTCCCCAGGATCCTGTGGCCCTGAAGGGCCGGCCGCCTTCAAAAAATCAAAAAGATCAAGGGTGTGTCCCAGACCCAACCTGACCCCACCTCAAACCTGGGCTGCCCTTACAGTCCCAAGGGAACCCTACAAACTGACGTCAGGAACCAGGGCTGGCCCCTTTTCTTTCCCAGGGAAATAGGACGGTCTTTTTCTCCAGGGGCCTGTAGCCGTGAGTGGCCGGCCGCCTCCAAAAAATCAGAACGATCAAGGGTGTGCCCAAAACCCAACATGCCCCCACCTCAAACCTGGGCTGCCCTGACTGTCCCAAGGGAACCCTACAAACTGATATCAGGAACCTGGGCTGGCCCCTTTTCTTTCCCAGGGAAAAGGGCCGGACTTTGTCTCCAGTGGCATGTGGACATGAGTGGCATGCCACCTCCAAAAAATCGGAACGATCAAGGATTTGTCCCGGACCCAACCTGCCCCCACCTAAAACCTGGGCTGCCCTGAAAGTCACAAGGGAACCCTACAAACTGACTTCAGGAACCTGGGCTGCTCACTTTTCTTTCCCAGGGAAAAGGGCCAGTCTTTGTCCCCAGGGGCCTGTGGCCCTGAGTGGCCGGGCGCCTCCAAAAAAAAAAACTAACAAGGATGTGTCCCAGACCCATCCTGCTCCACCTCAAACCTGTGCTGCCCTTACAGTCCCAAGACAACCCTACAAACTGATATCAGGAACCTGTGCTGGCCCCTTTTCGTTCCCAGGGAAAAGGGCCGGACTTTGTCTCCAGGGGCCTGTGGCCCTGAGTGACATGCCACCTCCAAAAAATCGGAATGATCAAGGATGTGTACAAGACCCAACCTGCCCCCACCTCAAACTTGGGCTGCCCTGACAGTCCCAAGGGAACCCTACAAACTGACATCTGGAACCTGCGCTGGCCACTTTTCTTTCCCAGGGAAAAGGGCCAGTCTTTGTCTCCAGGGGCCTGTGGCCGTGAGTGGCCGGGCGCCTCCAAAAAATCAAAACTAACAAGGACGTGACCCAGACCCAACCTGCCCCCACTTCAAACCTGTGCTGCCCTGACAGTCCCAAGGGAACCCTGCAAAATGACATCTGGAACCTGCGCTGGCCACTTTTCGTTCCCAGGGAAAAGGGCCGGTCTTTCTCTCCAGGGGTCTGTGGCCCTGAGTGGCATGCCACCTCCAAAAAATCGGAACGATCAAGGATGTGCCCCAAACCCAACATGCCCTCACCTCAAACCTGGGCTGCCCTGACAGTCCCTAGGGAACCCTACAAACTGACTTCAGGAACCAGGGCTGGCCCCTTTTCTTTCCCAGGGAAAAGGGCCAGTCTTTGTCTCCAGGGGCCTGTGGCCCTGAGTGGCTAGCCGCCTCCAAAAAAAAAAACTAACAAGGATGTGTCCCAGACCCAACCTGCCCCCACCTCAAACCTGGGCTGCCCTGACAGTCCCAAGAGAACCCTACAAACTGACATCTGGAACCTGGGCTGGCCACTTTTCTTTCCCAGGGAAAAGGGCCGGACTTTGTCTCCAGGGGCCTGTGGCCCTGAGTGACATGCCACCTCCAAAAAATCGGAATGATCAAGGATGTGTCCCAGACCCAACATGCCCCCACTTAAAACCTGTGCTGCCATGACAGTCCCAAGGGAACCCTACATACTGACTTCAGGAACATGGGCTGGCCCCTTTTCTTTCCCAGGGAAAAGGGCCGGACATTGTCTCCAGGGGCCTGTGGCCCTGAGTGGCCGGCCGCCTCCAAAAAATTGGAACGATCAAGGGTGTGTCCCAGACCCGACCTGCCCTCACCTCAAACCTGTGCTGCCCTGACACTCCCAAGGGAACACTACAAACTGAATTCAGGAACCCGGGCTGGCCACTTTTCTGTCCCAGGGAAAAGGGCCGGACTTTGTCTCCAGGGGCCTGTGGCCCTGAGTGGCATGCCACCTCCAAAAAATCGGAACGATCAAGGATGTGTCGAATACCCAACCTGCCCCCACCTCAAACCCGGGCTGCCCTGACAGTCCCGAGGGAACCCTACAAACTGACATCAGGAACATGGGCTGGCCCCTTTTCTTTCCCAGGGAAAAGGGAGGGTCTTTGTCTCCAGGGGCTTGTGGCCCTGAGTGGCATGCCACCTCCAAAAAATCGGATCGATCAAGGATGTGCACCAAACCCAACATGACCCCACCGCAAACCTGGGCTGCCCTGAAAGTCCCTAGGGAACCCTAAAAACTGAAATCAGGAACCTGCGCTGGCCCCTTTTCTTTCCCAGGGAAAAGGGAGGGTCTTTGTCTCCAGGGGCTTGTGGCCCTGAGTGGCCGGCTGCCTCCAAAAAATCAGAACGATCTAGGGTGTGCCCCAAACCCAACATGCCCCCACCTCAAACTTGTGCTGCCCTTATAGTCCCAAGGGAACCTTACAAACTGACATGAGGATCCTGGGCTGCCCCCTTTTCTTTCCCAGGGAATATGGCCAGACTTTTTCTCCAGGGGCCTATGGCCCTGAATGGCCGGCCGGCGCCAAAAAATCAAAACGGACAAGGATGTGTCCCAGACCCAACCTGCCCCTACCTCAAACCTGTGCTGCCCTGACAGTCCCAAGGGAACCCTACAAACTGAAATCAGGAACCTGGGCTGGCCCCTTTTTATTCCCAGGGTAAAGGACCAGTCTTTTTCTCCAGGGGCCTGTGGCCCTGAGTCTCCAACAGCCTCCAAAAAATTGGAACGATCAAGGATGTGTCGAAGACGTAACATGCCCCCACATCAAACCTGTGCTACCCTGACAGTCCCTAGGGAACCCTAAAAACTGACATCAGGAACCTGGGTTGGCCCCTTTTCTTTCCCAGGAAAAAGATCCGGGCCTTGTCCCCAGGAGCCTGTGGCCCTGAGCGGACGGCCGCCTCCAAAAAATCAAAAAGCTCAAGGGTGTGTCCCAGACCCAATCTGACCCCACCTCAAACCTGGGCTGCGCTTATCGTCCCAAGGGAACCTTACAAACTGACTTCAGGAACCAGGGCTGGCCCTTTTTCTTTCCCAGGGAAATAGGACGGTCTTTTTCTCCAGGGGCCTGTGGCCGTGAGTGGCCGGCCGCCTCCAAAAAATCAGAACGATCATAGGTGTGCCCCAAACCCAACATGCCCCCACCTCAAACCTGGGCTGCCCTGATTGTCCCAAGGGAACCATACAAACTGATATCAGGAACCTGGGCTGGCCCCTTTTCTTTCCCAGGGAAAAGGGCTGGTCTTTGTCTCCAGGGGCCTGTGGCCCGGAGTGGCCAGCACCTCCAAAAAATCGGAACAATCAAGGATGTGCCCCAAATCCAACATGCCCCCACCTCAAAACAGTGCTGCCCTGACAGTCCCAAGGGAAATCTACAAACTGACTTCAGGAACCTGGGCTGACAACTTTTCTTTCCCAGGGAAAAGGGCCGGACATTGTCTCCAGGGGCCTGTGGCCCTGAGTGGCCGGCGACCTCCAAAAAATCGGAAGTATCAAGGATGTGCCCAAAACTCAAACTGCCCCAACTCAAACCTTTGCTGCCCTGACAGTCTTAAGGGAACCCTACAAACTGACTTCAGGAACCCGGGCTGGCCACTTTTCTTTCCCAGGGAAAAGGACCGGAATTTGTCTCCAGGGGCCTGCGGCCCTGAGTGGCCGGCCGCCTCCAAAATATCCAAACGAACAAAGATGTGTCCCAGACCCAACCTGCCCCCACCTCAAACCTGGGCTGCCCTGACAGTGTCAAGGGAACCCTACAAACTGACATGAGGAACTTGGGCTGGCCCCTTTTCTTTCCCAGGGAAAAGGGCCGGACTTTGTCTCCAGGGGCCTGTAGCCCTGAGTGGCTGGCCGCCTCCAAATAATCCAAACAAACAAGGATGTGTCCCAGACCCAACCTGCCCCACCTCAAACCTGTGCTGCCCTGACAGTCCCAAGGGAACCCTACAAACTGACATCTGGAACCTGCGCTGGCCACTTTTCGTTCCCAGGGAAAAGGGCCAGTCTTTGTCTCCAGGGGCCTGTGGCCGTGAGTGGCCGGGCGCCTCCAAAAAATCAAAACTAACAAGGATGTGACCCAGACCCAACCTGACCCCACTTCAAACCTGGCTGCCCTGACAGTCCCAAGGGAACCCTACAAAATGGCATCTGGAACCTGCGCTGGCCACTTTTCGTTCCCCGGGAAAAGGCCGGATTTTGTCTCCAGGGGCCTGTGTCCCTAAGTGGCATGCCACCTCCAAAAAATCGGAACGATCAAGGATGTGTCGAAGACCCAACCTGCCCTCACCTCAAACCTCGGCTGCCCTGACAGTCCCTAGGGAACCCTAAAAACTGACATCTGGAACCTGGGCTGGCCACTTTTCTTTCCCAGGGAAAAGGGCCGGGCTTTCTCACCAGGGGCCTGTGGCCCTCAGTGAGATAACACCTCCAAAAAATCGGAATGATCAAGGATGTGTCCCAGACCCAACCTGCCCCCACCTCAAACCTGTGTTGCCCTGACAGTCCCAAGGGAACCCTACAAACTGACTTCAGGAACCTGGGCTGGCCCCTTTTCTTTCCCAGGGAAGAGGGCCAGTCTTTGTCTCCAGGGGCCTGTGGCCCTGAGTGGCTGGCCGCCTCCAAAAAATCAAAACGAACAAGGATGTGTCCCACACCCAACCTGCCCCCACCGCAAACCTGTGCTGCCCTGAAAGTCCCAAGGGAGCCCTACAAACTGACTTCAGGAACCTGGGCTGGCCCCTTTTCTTTCCCAGGGAAAAGGGCCGGTCTTTGTCTCCAGGGGCCTGTGGCCCTGAGTGGCCGGCCGCCTCCAAAAAATCGGAACGATCAAGGGTGTGCCCCAAACCCAACATGCCCCCACCTCAAACCTGTGCTGCTCTCATAGTCCCAAGGGAACCCTACAAATTGACATCAGTAACCTGGGCTGCCCCCTTTTCTTTCCCAGGGAAAAGGGCCAGACTTTGTCTCCAGGGGCCTGGGGCCCTGAGTGGCCGGCCGCCTCCAAAAAATCAAAACTATCAGGGATGTGACCCAGACCCAACCTGCCCCCACCTCAAACTTGTGCTGCCCTGACAGTCCCAAGGGAACCCTACAAACTGAAATCTGGAACCTGCGCTGGCCACTTTTCTTTCCCAGGGAAAAGGGCCGGTCTTTGTCTCCAGGGGCCTGTGGCCCTGAGTGGCCGGGCGCCTCCAAAAAATAAAAACGAACAAGGATGTGTCGTAGACGCAACATGCCCCCACCTCAAACCTGTGCTGCACTGACAGTCCCAAGGGAACCCTAAAAACTGACATCTGGAACCTGCGCTGGCCAATTTTTGTTCCCAGGGAAAAGGGCCGGACTTTGTCTCCAGGGGCCTGTGGCCCTGAGTGACATGCCGCCTCCAAAAAATCGGAAGTATCAAGGATGTGTCCCAGACCCAACATGCCCCCACCTCAAACCTGTGCTGCCTTGACAGTCCCAAGAGAACCCTACAAACTGACTTCAGGAACCTGGGATGGCCCCTTTTCTTTCCCAGGGAAAAGGGCCAGTCTTTGTCTCCAGGGGCTTGTGGCCCTGAGTGGCCGGCCGCCTCCAAAAAATCAACACTAACAAGGATGTGTCTCAGACCCAACCTGCCCCCACCTCAAAGCTGGGCTGCCCTGACAGTCCCAAGGGAACCCTACAAACTGACTTCAGGAACCTCGGCTGGCCTCTTTTCTTTCCCAGGGAAAAGGGCCGGTCTTTGTCTCCAGGGGCCTGTGGCCCTTAGTGGCCGGGCGCCTCCAAAAAATCAGAACGTTCAAGTATGTGCCTCAAACCTAACATGGCCCCACCTCAAACCTGTGCTGCCTTGACAGTCCCAAGAGAACCCTACAAACTGACATCTGGAACCTGGGCCGGCCACTTTTCGTTCCCAGGGAAAAGGGCCGGACTTTTTCTCCAGGGGCCTGTGGCCCTGAGTGACATGCCGCCTCCAAAAAATCGGAATGATCAAGGATGTGTCCCAGACCCAACATGCCCCCACCTCAAACCTGTGCTGCCCTGACAGTCCCAAGAGAACCCTACAAACTGACTTCAGGAAGCTGTGCTGGCCCCTTTTCTTTCCCAGGGAAAATGGCCAGTCTTTGTCTCAAGGGGCCTGTGGCCCTGAGTGGCCGGCCGCCTCCAAAAAATCAAAACTAACGAGGATGTGTCTCAGACCCAACCTGCCCCCACCTCAAAGCTGGGCTGCCCTGACAGTCCCAAGGGAACCCTACAAACTGACATCAGGAACCTCGGCTGGCCTCTTTTCTTTCCCAGGGAAAAGGGCCGGTCTTTGTCTCCAGGGGCCTGTGGCCCTGAGTGGCCGGCCGCCTCCAAAACAAAAAACTAATAGGATGTGTCCCAGACCCAACCTGGCCCCACCTCAAACCTGTGCTGCCCTGACAGTCCCAAGAGAACCCTACAAAGTGACTCCAGGAAACTGTGCTGGCCCCTTTTCGTTCCCAGGGAAAAGGGCCGGACTTTGTCTCCAGGGGCCTGTGGCCCTCAGTGGCTGGCCGCCTCCAAATAATCCAAACGAACAAGGATGTGTCCCAGACCCAACCTGCCCCCACCTCAAACCTGGGCTGCCCTGACAGTCTTAAGGGAACCCTACAAACTGACTTCAGGAACCCGGGCTGGCCCCTTTTCTTTCCCAGGGAAAAGGGCCGGTCTTTGTCTCCAGGGGCCTGTGGCCCTGAGTGGCCGGCCGCCTCCCAAAAATCGGAACGATCAAGGGTGTTCCCCAAACACAACATGCCCCCGCCTCAAACCTGTGCTGCCTTGACTGTCCCAAGGGAACCCTACAAACTGACTTCAGGAACCTGTGCTGGCCCCTTTTCGTTCCCAGGGAAAATGGCCGGTCTTTGTCTCCAGGGGCCTGTGGCCCTGAGTGGCCGGCGACCTCCAAAAAATCGGAAGTATCAAGGGTGTGCCCAAAACTCAAACTGCCCCAACTCAAACCTTTGCTGCCCTGACAGTCTTAAGGGAACCCTACAAACTGACTTCAGGAACCCGGGCTGGCCACTTTTCTTTCCCAGGGAAAAGGACTGGAATTTGTCTCCAGGGGCCTTTGGACCTGAGAGGCCAGCCCCCTCCAAAAAATCGGAAGGATCAAGGTTGTGTCGAAGACCCAACCTGCCCCCACCTCAAAACTGTGCTGGCCTGACAGTCCCAAGGGAACCCTACAAACTGACATCTGGAACCTGGGCTGGCCACTTTTCTTTCCCAGGGAAAAGCGCCGGACTTTGTCTCCAGGGGCCTGTGGCCCTGAGTGACATGCCACCTCAAAAAAATCGGAATGATCAAGGATGTACCCAAGACCCAACGTACCCTCACCTCAAACCTGGGCTGCCCTGACAGTCCCAAGGGAACCCTACAAACTGACTTCAGGAACCTGGGCTGGCCCCTTTTCGTTCCCAGGGAAAAGGGCCGGAATTTGTCTCCAGGGGCCTGTGGCCCTGAGTGACATGCCACCACCAAAAAATCGGAATGATCAAGGATGTTTTGAAGACCCAACCTGCCCCAACCTCAAACCTGGGCTGCCCTGACAGTCCCAAGGGAACCCTACAAACTGACTTCAGGAACATGGGCTGGCCCCTTTTCTTTCCGAGGGAAGAGGGCCAGTCTTTGTCTCCAGGGGCCTGTGGCCGTGAGTGGCCGGCCGCCTCAAAAAAATCAAAACTAACAAGGATATGTCCCAGACCCAACCTGCCCCCACCTCAAACCTGTGCTGCCCTGACAGTCCCAAGAGAACCCTACAAACTGACTTCAGGAAGCTGTGCTGGCTCCTTTTCGTTCCCAGGGAAAATGGCCGGTCTTTGTCTCCAGGGGCCTGTGGCCCTGAGTGGCCGGCCCCCTCCAAAAAATCAAAACGAACAAAGAAGTGTCGAAGACGCAACATGCCCCCACCTCAAACCTGGGCTGCCCTGACAGTGTCAAGGGAACCCTACAAACTGACATCTGGAACCTGCGCTGGCCCCTTTTCTTTCCCAGGGAAAATGGCCGGAATTTGTCTCCAGGGCCCTGTGGCCCTGAGTGACATGCCACCTCCAAAAAATCGGAATGATCAAGGATGTGTCGAAGACCCAACCTGCCCTCACCTCAAACCTGGGCTGCCCTGACAGTCCCAAGGGAACCCTACAAACTGACATCAGGAACATGGGCTGGCCCCTTTTCTTTCACAGGGAAAAGGGCCAGTCTTTGTCTCCAGGGGCCTGCAGCCTGGAGTGGCCGGCCGCCTCCAAAATATCCAAACGAACAAAGATGTGTCCCAGACCCAACCTGCCCCCACCTCAAACCTGGGCTGCCCTGACAGTGTCAAGGGAACCCTACAAACTGACATGAGGAACTTGGGCTGCCCACTATTTGTTCCCGGGGAAAAGGACCGGTCTTTTTCTCCAGGGGCCTGTGGTCCTGGGTGGCCGGCTGCCTCCAAATAATCCAAACAAACAAGGATGTGTCCCAGACCCAACCTGCCCCCACCTCAAACCTGTGCTGCCCTGACAGTCCCTAGGGAGCCCTACAAACTGACTTCAGGAACCTGGGCTGGCCACTTTTCTTTCCCAGGGAAAAGGGCCGGTCTTTGTCTCCAGGGGCCTGTGGCCCTGAGAGGCCAGCTGCCGCCAAAATATCCAAATGAACAAGGATATCTCCCAGCCCCCACCTCAAAACAGTGCTGCCCTGACAGTCCCAAGTGAACCCGACAAACTGACATCTGGAACCTGGGCTGGCAACTTTTCTTTCCCAGGGAAAAGGGCCAGACTTTGTCTCCAGGGGCCTGTGGCCCTGAGTGGTCGGCTGCCTCCAGAAAATCCTAACGAACAAGGATAGCTCTCAGACCCAACCTGCCCCCACCATAAACCTGTGCTGCCCTGACAGTCCCAAGGGAACCCTACAAACTGACATCAGGAACCTGGGCTGCTCCCTTTTCTTTCCCAGGGAAATGGGCCAGTCTTTTCCCTAGGGGCCTGTGGCCCGGAGTGGCCGGCCACCTCCAAAAAAAACAAAACAATCAAGGATGTGTTCCAGACCCAACCTGCCCCCACCACAAACCTGTGCTTTCCTGACAGTCCCAAGGGAACCCGACAAACTGACATCAGGAAGCTGTGCTGGCCCCTTTTCTTTCCCAGGGAAAAGGGCCGGTCTTTGTCTCCAGGGGCCTGTGGCCCTGACTGGACGGCTGCCGCCAAAATATCCAAACGAACAAGGATATCTCCCAGACCCAACCTGCCCCCACCTCAAACCTGTGCTGCCCTGCCAGTCCCAAGAGAACCTTGCAAACTGACATCAGGAACCTGGGCTGGCCACTTTCTTTCACAGGTAAAATGGCTGGTCTTTGTCTCCTGTGGCCGGTGGCCCGGAGGGGCCAGCCACCTCCAGAAAATCGGAACGATCAAGGATGTGCCCCAAACCCAACCTGCCCCCACCTCAAACCTGTGCTGCCATGACCGTCCCAAGGGAACCCTACAAACTGACATCAGGAACCTGGGCTGCCCACTATTTGTTCCCGGGGAAAAGGACCGGTCTTTTTCTCCAGGGGCCTGTGGTCCTGGGTGGCCGGCTGCCTCCAAAATATCCAAATGAACTAGGATATCTCCCAGACCCAACCTGCCCCCACCTCAAACCTGTGCTGCTCTGACAGTCCCAAGGGAACCCTACAAACTGACATCAGGAACCAGGGCTGGCAACTTTTCTTTCACAGGGAAAAGGGCCGGTCTTTTTCTCCAGGGGCCTGTGGCCCGGAGTGGCCAGCACCTCCAAAAAATCGGAACAATCAAGGATGTGCCCCAAATCCAACCAGCCCCCACCTCAAAACAGTGCTGCCCTGACAGTCCCAAGGGAAATCTACAAACTGACTTCAGGAACCTGGGCTGACAACTTTTCTTTCCCAGGGAAAAGGGCCGGACATTGTCTCCAGGGGCCTGTGGCCCTGAGTGGCCGGCGACCTCATAAAAAATCGGAAGTATCAAGGATGTGCCCAAAACTCAAACTGCCCCAACTCAAACCTTTGCTGCCCTGACAGTCTTAAGGGAACCCTACAAACTGACTTCAGTAACCCGGGCTGGCCACTTTTCTTTCCCAGGGAAAAGGACCGGAATTTGTCTCCAGGGGCCTTTGGACCTGAGAGGCCAGCCCCCTCCAAAAAATCGGAAGGATCAAGGTTGTGTCGAAGACCCAACCTGCCCCCACCTCAAACCTGTGCTGCCATGACCGTCCCAAGGGAACCCTACAAACTGACATCAGGAACCTGGGCTGCCCACTATTTGTTCCCGGGGAAAAGGACCGGTCTTTTTCTCCAGGGGCCTGTGGTCCTGGGTGGCCGGCTGCCTCCAAAATATCCAAATGAACTAGGATATCTCCCAGACCCAACCTGCCCCCACCTCAAACCTGTGCTGCCCTGACAGTCCCAAGGGAACCCTACAAACTGACATCAGGAACCAGGGCTGGCAACTTTTCTTTCACAGGGAAAAGGGCCGGTCTTTGTCTCCAGGGGCCTGTGGCCCGGAGTGGCCAGCACCTCCAAAAAATCGGAACAATCAAGGATGTGCCCCAAATCCAACCAGCCCCCACCTCAAAACAGTGCTGCCCTGACAGTCCCAAGGGAAATCTACAAACTGACTTCAGGAACCTGGGCTGACAACTTTTCTTTCCCAGGGAAAAGGGCCGGACATTGTCTCCAGGGGCCTGTGGCCCTGAGTGGCCGGCGACCTCCAAAAAATCGGAAGTATCAAGGATGTGCCCAAAACTCAAACTGCCCCAACTCAAACCTTTGCTGCCCTGACAGTCTTAAGGGAACCCTACAAACTGACTTCAGGAACCCGGGCTGGCCACTTTTCTTTCCCAGGGAAAAGGACCGGAATTTGTCTCCAGGGGCCTTTGGACCTGAGAGGCCAGCCCCCTCCAAAAAATCGGAAGGATCAAGGTTGTGTCGAAGACCCAACCTGCCCCCACCTCAAACCTGTGCTGCCATGACCGTCCCAAGGGAACCCTACAAACTGACATCAGGAACCTGGGCTGCCCACTATTTGTTCCCGGGGAAAAGGACCGGTCTTTTTCTCCAGGGGCCTGTGGTCCTGGGTGGCCGGCTGCCTCCAAAATATCCAAATGAACTAGGATATCTCCCAGACCCAACCTGCCCCCACCTCAAACCTGTGCTGCCCTGACAGTCCCAAGGGAACCCTACAAACTGACATCAGGAACCAGGGCTGGCAACTTTTCTTTCACAGGGAAAAGGGCCGGTCTTTGTCTCCAGGGGCCTGTGGCCCGGAGTGGCCAGCACCTCCAAAAAATCGGAACAATCAAGGATGTGCCCCAAATCCAACCAGCCCCCACCTCAAAACAGTGCTGCCCTGACAGTCCCAAGGGAAATCTACAAACTGACTTCAGGAACCTGGGCTGACAACTTTTCTTTCCCAGGGAAAAGGGCCGGACATTGTCTCCAGGGGCCTGTGGCCCTGAGTGGCCGGCGACCTCCAAAAAATCGGAAGTATCAAGGATGTGCCCAAAACTCAAACTGCCCCAACTCAAACCTTTGCTGCCCTGACAGTCTTAAGGGAACCCTACAAACTGACTTCAGGAACCCGGGCTGGCCACTTTTCTTTCCCAGGGAAAAGGACCGGAATTTGTCTCCAGGGGCCTTTGGACCTGAGAGGCCAGCCCCCTCCAAAAAATCGGAAGGATCAAGGTTGTGTCGAAGACCCAACCTGCCCCCACCTCAAACCTGTGCTGCCATGACCGTCCCAAGGGAACCCTACAAACTGACATCAGGAACCTGGGCTGCCCACTATTTGTTCCCGGGGAAAAGGACCGGTCTTTTTCTCCAGGGGCCTGTGGTCCTGGGTGGCCGGCTGCCTCCAAAATATCCAAATGAACTAGGATATCTCCCAGACCCAACCTGCCCCCACCTCAAACCTGTGCTGCCCTGACAGTCCCAAGGGAACCCTACAAACTGACATCAGGAACCAGGGCTGGCAACTTTTCTTTCACAGGGAAAAGGGCCGGTCTTTGTCTCCAGGGGCCTGTGGCCCGGAGTGGCCAGCACCTCCAAAAAATCGGAACAATCAAGGATGTGCCCCAAATCCAACCAGCCCCCACCTCAAAACAGTGCTGCCCTGACAGTCCCAAGGGAAATCTACAAACTGACTTCAGGAACCTGGGCTGACAACTTTTCTTTCCCAGGGAAAAGGGCCGGACATTGTCTCCAGGGGCCTGTGGCCCTGAGTGGCCGGCGACCTCCAAAAAATCGGAAGTATCAAGGATGTGCCCAAAACTCAAACTGCCCCAACTCAAACCTTTGCTGCCCTGACAGTCTTAAGGGAACCCTACAAACTGACTTCAGGAACCCGGGCTGGCCACTTTTCTTTCCCAGGGAAAAGGACCGGAATTTGTCTCCAGGGGCCTTTGGACCTGAGAGGCCAGCCCCCTCCAAAAAATCGGAAGGATCAAGGTTGTGTCGAAGACCCAACCTGCCCCCACCTCAAACCTGTGCTGCCATGACCGTCCCAAGGGAACCCTACAAACTGACATCAGGAACCTGGGCTGCCCACTATTTGTTCCCGGGGAAAAGGACCGGTCTTTTTCTCCAGGGGCCTGTGGTCCTGGGTGGCCGGCTGCCTCCAAAATATCCAAATGAACTAGGATATCTCCCAGACCCAACCTGCCCCCACCTCAAACCTGTGCTGCCCTGACAGTCCCAAGGGAACCCTACAAACTGACATCAGGAACCAGGGCTGGCAACTTTTCTTTCACAGGGAAAAGGGCCGGTCTTTGTCTCCAGGGGCCTGTGGCCCGGAGTGGCCAGCACCTCCAAAAAATCGGAACAATCAAGGATGTGCCCCAAATCCAACCAGCCCCCACCTCAAAACAGTGCTGCCCTGACAGTCCCAAGGGAAATCTACAAACTGACTTCAGGAACCTGGGCTGACAACTTTTCTTTCCCAGGGAAAAGGGCCGGACATTGTCTCCAGGGGCCTGTGGCCCTGAGTGGCCGGCGACCTCCAAAAAATCGGAAGTATCAAGGATGTGCCCAAAACTCAAACTGCCCCAACTCAAACCTTTGCTGCCCTGACAGTCTTAAGGGAACCCTACAAACTGACTTCAGGAACCCGGGCTGGCCACTTTTCTTACCCAGGGAAAAGGACCGGAATTTGTCTCCAGGGGCCTTTGGACCTGAGAGGCCAGCCCCCTCCAAAAAATCGGAAGGATCAAGGTTGTGTCGAAGACCCAACCTGCCCCCACCTCAAACCTGTGCTGCCATGACCGTCCCAAGGGAACCCTACAAACTGACATCAGGAACCTGGGCTGCCCACTATTTGTTCCCGGGGAAAAGGACCGGTCTTTTTCTCCAGGGGCCTGTGGTCCTGGGTGGCCGGCTGCCTCCAAAATATCCAAATGAACTAGGATATCTCCCAGACCCAACCTGCCCCCACCTCAAACCTGTGCTGCCCTGACAGTCCCAAGGGAACCCTACAAACTGACATCAGGAACCAGGGCTGGCAACTTTTCTTTCACAGGGAAAAGGGCCGGTCTTTGTCTCCAGGGGCCTGTGGCCCGGAGTGGCCAGCACCTCCAAAAAATCGGAACAATCAAGGATGTGCCCCAAATCCAACCAGCCCCCACCTCAAAACAGTGCTGCCCTGACAGTCCCAAGGGAAATCTACAAACTGACTTCAGGAACCTGGGCTGACAACTTTTCTTTCCCAGGGAAAAGGGCCGGACATTGTCTCCAGGGGCCTGTGGCCCTGAGTGGCCGGCGACCTCCAAAAAATCGGAAGTATCAAGGATGTGCCCAAAACTCAAACTGCCCCAACTCAAACCTTTGCTGCCCTGACAGTCTTAAGGGAACCCTACAAACTGACTTCAGGAACCCGGGCTGGCCACTTTTCTTTCCCAGGGAAAAGGACCGGAATTTGTCTCCAGGGGCCTGCGGCCCTGAGTGATCAGCTGCCTCCAAAATATCCAAACGAACAAAGATGTGTCCCAGACCCAACCTGCCCCCACCTCAAACCTGGGCTGCCCTGACAGTGTCAAGGGAACCCTACAAACTGACATGAGGAACTTGGGCTGGCCCCTTTTCTTTCCCAGGGAAAAGGGCCGGACTTTGTCTCCAGGGGCCTGTAGCCCTGAGTGGCTGGCCGCCTCCAAATAATCCAAACAAACAAGGATGTGTCCCAGACCCAACCTGCCCCCACCTCAAACCTGGGCTGCCCTGACAGTCCCTAGGGAGCCCTACAAACTGACTTCAGGAACCTGGGCTGGCCACTTTTCTTTCCCAGGGAAAAGGGCCGGTCTTTGTCTCCAGGGGCCTGTGGCCGTGAGAGGCCGGCTGCCGCCAAAATATCCAAATGAACAAGGATATCTCCCTGCCCCCACCTCAAAACGGTGCTGCCCTGACAGTCCCAAGTGAACCCGACAAACTGACATCTGGAACCTGGGCTGGCAACTTTTCTTTCCCAGGGAAAAGGGCCAGACTTTGTCTCCAGGGGCCTGTGGCCCTGAGTGGTCGGCTGCCTCCAGAAAATCCTAACGAACAAGGATAGCTCTCAGACCCAACCTGCCCCCACCATAAACCTGTGCTGCCCTGACAGTCCCAAGGGAACCCTACAAACTGACATCAGGAACCTGGGCTGCTCCCTTTTCTTTCCCAGGGAAATGGGCCAGTCTTTTCCCTAAGGGCCTGTGGCCCTGAGTGGCCGGCCACCTCCAAAAAAAACAAAACAATCAAGGATGTGTTCCAGACCCAACCTGCCCCCACCACAAACGTGTGCTTTCCTGACAGTCCCAAGGGAACCCGACAAACTGACATCAGGAAGCTGTGCTGGCCCCTTTTCTTTCCCAGGGAAAAGGGCCGGTCTTTGTCTCCAGGGGCCTGTGGCCCTGACTGGACGGCTGCCGCCAAAATATCCAAACGAACAAGGATATCTCCCAGACCCAACCTGCCCCCACCTCAAACCTGTGCTGCCCTGCCAGTCCCAAGAGAACCTTGCAAACTGACATCAGGAACCTGGGCTGGCCACTTTCTTTCACAGGTAAAATGGCTGGTCTTTGTCTCCTGTGGCCGGTGGCCCGGAGGGGCCAGCCACCTCCAGAAAATCGGAACGATCAAGGATGTGCCCCAAACCCAACCTGCCCCCACCTCAAACCTGTGCTGCCATGACCGTCCCAAGGGAACCCTACAAACTGACATCAGGAACCTGGGCTGCCCACTTTTCGTTCCCGGGGAAAAGGACCGGTCTTTTTCTCCAGGGGCCTGTGGTCCTGGGTGGCCGGCTGCCTCCAAAATATCCAAATGAACTAGGATATCTCCCAGACCCAACCTGCCCCCACCTCAAACCTGTGCTGCCCTGACAGTCCCAAGGGAACCCTACAAACTGACATCAGGAACCAGGGCTGGCAACTTTTCTTTCACAGGGAAAAGGGCCGGTCTTTTTCTCCAGGGGCCTGTGGCCCGGAGTGGCCAGCACCTCCAAAAAATCGGAACAATCAAGGATGTGCCCCAAATCCAACCAGCCCCCACCTCAAAACAGTGCTGCCCTGACAGTCCCAAGGGAAATCTACAAACTGACTTCAGGAACCTGGGCTGACAACTTTTCTTTCCCAGGGAAAAGGGCCGGACATTGTCTCCAGGGGCCTGTGGCCCTGAGTGGCCGGCGACCTCCAAAAAATCGGAAGTATCAAGGATGTGCCCAAAACTCAAACTGCCCCAACTCAAACCTTTGCTGCCCTGACAGTCTTAAGGGAACCCTACAAACTGACTTCAGGAACCCGGGCTGGCCACTTTTCTTTCCCAGGGAAAAGGACCGGAATTTGTCTCCAGGGGCCTTTGGACCTGAGAGGCCAGCCCCCTCCAAAAAATCGGAAGGATCAAGGTTGTGTCGAAGACCCAACCTGCCCCCACCTCAAACCTGTGCTGCCATGACCGTCCCAAGGGAACCCTACAAACTGACATCAGGAACCTGGGCTGCCCACTATTTGTTCCCGGGGAAAAGGACCGGTCTTTTTCTCCAGGGGCCTGTGGTCCTGGGTGGCCGGCTGCCTCCAAAATATCCAAATGAACAAGGATATCTCCCTGCCCCCACCTCAAAACGGTGCTGCCCTGACAGTCCCAAGTGAACCCGACAAACTAACATCTGGAACCTGGGCTGGCAACTTTTCTTTCCCAGGGAAAAGGGCCAGACTTTGTCTCCAGGGGCCTGTGGCCCTGAGTGGTCGGCTGCCTCCAGAAAATCCTAACGAACAAGGATAGCTCTCAGACCCAACCTGCCCCCACCATAAACCTGTGCTGCCCTGACAGTCCCAAGGGAACCCTACAAACTGACATCAGGAACCTGGGCTGCTCCCTTTTCTTTCCCAGGGAAATGGGCCAGTCTTTTCCCTAGGGGCCTGTGGCCCTGAGTGGCCGGCCACCTCCAAAAAAAACAAAACAATCAAGGATGTGTTCCAGACCCAACCTGCCCCCACCACAAACCTGTGCTTTCCTGACAGTCCCAAGGGAACCCGACAAACTGACATCAGGAAGCTGTGCTGGCCCCTTTTCTTTCCCAGGGAAAAGGGCCGGTCTTTGTCTCCAGGGGCCTGTGGCCCTGACTGGACGGCTGCCGCCAAAATATCCAAATTAACTCTGATATCTCCCAGACCCAACCTGCCCCCACCTCAAACCTGTGCTGCCCTGCCAGTCCCAAGAGAACCTTGCAAACTGACATCAGGAACCTGGGCTGGCCACTTTCTTTCCCAGGTAAAATGGCTGGTCTTTGTCTCCTGTGGCCGGTGGCCCGGAGGGGCCAGCCACCTCCAGAAAATCGGAACGATCAAGGATGTGCCCCAAACCCAACCTGCCCCCACCTCAAACCAGTGCTGCCCTGACAGTCCTAAGGGAACCGTAGCAACTGATATCTGGAACCTGGGCTGGCCACATTTCTTTCCCAGGGTAAAGGGCCGGTCCTTGTCTCCAGGGGCCTGTGGACCTGAGTGGCCGGCTGCCTTTAAAATATCCAAATGAACAAGGATATCTCCCAGACCCAACCTGCCCCCACCTAAAACTGTGCTGCGCTGACAGTCCCAAGGAAACCCTAAAAACTGACATCAGGAACCTGGGCTGGCCCCTTCTCTCTCGCAGGGAAAAGGGAAGGTCTTTGTCTCAAGGGGCCTGTGGCCCTGAGTGGCCGGCTGCCGCCAAAATATCCAAATGAACAAGGATATCTCCCTGGCCCCACCTCAAACCTGTGCTTCCCTGACAGTCCCAAGTGAACCCGACAAACTGACATCAGGAACCTGGGCTGCCCACTTTTCTTTCCCAGGGGAAAGGGCCGGTCTTTATCTCCAGGGACCTGTGGCCCAGAGAGGCCGGCTGCCTCCAAAAAATCCAAATTAACTCGGATATCTCCCAGACCCAACCTGCCCCCACCTCAAACCAGGGTTGCCGTGACAGCCCCAAGGGAACCCTACAAACTGACATCAGGAACCAGGGCTGGCAACTTTTCTTTCATAGGGAAAAGGGCCGGTCTTTGTCTCCAGGGGCCTGTGGCCCGGAGTGGCCAGCACCTCCAAAAAATCGGAACAATCAAGGATGTGCCCCAAACCCAACCTGCCCCCACCTCAAAACAGTGCTGCCCTGACAGTCCTAAGGGAAATCTACAAACTGACTTCAGGAACCTGGGCTGACAACTTTTCTTTCCCAGGGAAAGGGGCTGGTCTTTGTCTCCAGGGGCCTGTGGCCCGGAGAGGCCGGCTGCCGCCAAAATATCCAAATGAACAAGGATATCTCTCAGACCCAACCTGCCCCCACCATAAACCTGTGCTGCCCTGACAGTCCTAAGGGAACCCTACAAACTGACATCAGGAACCTGGGCTGCTCCCTTTTCTTTCCCAGGGAAATGGGCCAGTCATTTCTCCAGGGGCCTGTGGCCCTGAGTGGCCGGCCACCTCCAAAAAAAAAAAAACAATCAAGGATGTGTTCCAGACCCAACCTGCCCCCACCACAAACCTGTGCTTTCCTGACAGTCCCAAGGGAACCCGACAAACTGACACGTGGAACCTGGGCTTGCCACTTTTCTTTCCCAGGGAAAAGGGCCGGTCTTTGTCTCAATGGGCCTGTGGCCCTGAGGGGCCAGCCACCTCCAAAAAATCGGAGCAATCAAGGATGTGCCCCAAACCCAACCTGCCCCCACCTCAAACCAGTGCTGCCCTGACAGTCCTAAGGGAAATCTACAAACTGACTTCAGGAACCTGGGCTGACAACTTTTCTTTCCCAGGGAAAGGGGCTGGTCTTTGTCTCCAGGGGCCTGTGGCCCGGAGAGGCCGGCTGCCGCCAAAATATCCAAATGAACAAGGATATCTCTCAGACCCAACCTGCCCCCACCATAAACCTGTGCTGCCCTGACAGTCCTAAGGGAACCCTACAAACTGACATCAGGAACCTGGGCTGCTCCCTTTTCTTTCCCAGGGAAATGGGCCAGTCATTTCTCCAGGGGCCTGTGGCCCTGAGTGGCCGGCCACCTCCAAAAAAAAAAAAAACAATCAAGGATGTGTTCCAGACCCAACCTGCCCCCACCACAAACCTGTGCTTTCCTGACAGTCCCAAGGGAACCCGACAAACTGACACGTGGATCCTGGGCTTGCCACTTTTCTTTCCCAGGGAAAAGGGCCGGTCTTTGTCTCAAGGGGCCTGTGGCCCTCAGGGGCCAGCCACCTCCAAAAAATCGGAGCAATCAAGGATGTGCCCCAAACCCAACCTGCCCCTATTGTTTTTGCTCCCGGTCAGGCTCAGTTGGTTCGGCTGCCTTGGTGTTCTGGGGTGAGAAGGGTATCTGCACACCCTCCTGCCCAAGCACCTTTGGCAGAGCTCCCAGGCACAGGCTAGCCCCAGCAAGCTGTTATAGTGATATGCAGCTCTTAAGCAAAGTTCAGCTCTTTTAGAAGTGATTTCAGCTCATAGGCTTGCTGGGGTGCCTCGGGCAGACGCAGGGAGAGAGAGACGGGGAGCGCTGTGTGAGGTTCCACCGGAGGGTCTTTATTTCATCTTCCGTGAAGGGTTCAGGGACAGCTTACTTCCAACGAGCTAGGGAAACTGAGGGGTTTTTATAGGGTACAGGGGTTTTGAGAAATGGTCCAATGGTGTGGGTCAGGGTACAAATTGACCTATTGTCTTACAGGAAGATAACAGAGGGTCTGAGGCGCGGGAAAAAGGGGTTCTTTTGCTAGTCAGCATGACTATGCATTTTCTCTGCCCTTAGGCAGCTAATCTCCAGAGGGGCCTAGCAGGCCTATCTGCTGCAACAACTCCACTTTCTGTATTTAATAAAAAGGTATTCCCAATGGTTCTTTTAAAACAATGGACAAGGCATGAGAACATAAGTAATAGAATGACAATTACAATGAAAATCAAAATAATTCCCTTAACCAGGGATGCAATCCATCCAGTTAACCCCCATTTACTAAAAAGGTCATTGACCCAGTCTGGGTTCTTTTCTATTTTCACATCCTTCACAAGTTCTTTCATTTTTTGGATGTTTGCATGGATGGATTCTGAGCGTGACGAGAGATTGAAGCAGCACATCCCTTCGAAGTCCTGGCATCCGTGTCCATGGGCGAGCAGCAAGAAGTCAATCGCTGCGCGGTTCTGGAGAGATGCATGTCTTGTGGTTTCCTCATCCTTTAAAAGATCACTCAGGGCGGCAGATGTAGCGTTGGCTTGCTTACTAAACCAGCAGCCTAGGTGATTTATTTCACCAAGGGCCTTAGCTGCAGCTACCCATGGTAAGAATAGGGAGACAGCGATTCTTTTTGGTTTATTCCAATTGTATAATCTGGGATCACAATTTTCATCAAATTCCGTATAGGATCTTTTGTGGCGATTTTCTTCCCTTTCTTTTTTCCAATTATGCAACAAGGTAATATTTGGTGTGAGGGTAGAAAGTTTCCCAAGGCTACAGGGACCTCCCTGAAGGTGTGAGGGGATCCCAGCCCATACTCGGTCACCACAGATGAGAAACATTCCTTTGGGTAGTACTTTGGGATGGAGAGAGGACACAGATAACACTCGAGTGGTGTAATTGCACCAATCAGGATAGTTATAGGCTTTGTCAATAGGTGATATATCTTTTCTGTATGTGTTTTTTGGCTGGTTAATTCCTGGGCCATTATTTTTTGGGCGTCTATAGTAAAATTTGACGCAGTATGTTGCTTTGGTGGACCCCAGCAAGTCCAATTCTTGGGGTTCACCTAGGGCATTAGGTAACATTTTTGTCCATTCATCCCAAGTATCTACCGGGTTGGGTCTCTTACCTGTGGTGCGGAGGAGCTCTGAGTTATAGACAGGCCAGTCATCTGCTACGAAAGGAATTCCTACTAGGCATGTGGAAAGTGGGTTATCAACGCTGCCCATGGATAAGCACAGGTTATCCTGATTCAATGTTTTTGCTAAGGTTACCCAAACATTATGGCTAGGCTGTGGGCTAATCCAGCTGCAGCATATGGTATGGTGAAGAGCATCCAAGCAGAGGTGAAGAGAGCACCAGTTTTCATCTCTGGACAGGGATAAGACTTCTGATAGGGAATATAAGCAAAATTTGTTATCTTTTATGATGGGAGGAGGGGGTTAGGGTTTTTTCCTCATTCCTTTTCTCTGTTCCTTCCCCCCCCTTTTTTGTAATATAAGCAAGGGATGGGTAAGCAGGTGTGAGGTTAAGGGTTTTTAGTAAGAGTTGGGAAAGGGAATTATAGGGGTTTTTAGGGGAAAATTTTTTAAAACAGATAATAACATGTAATTTAGAGAACAATTTTGTGTTTAAGCTATGTCTGGCTTATAGCTTGATTAATGCAGCAGAATGTTATTCATCTTTTCTGTTTCTTCTGCTGTCGTGTGATGTGTCGGTTTTTTCTCAGGTATGTGGTTATTCTGCGACGTCTTCGTCTCCAGGCAGAACTTGTCTGGTTTTGAGGCGGTCCTGTATCCGGTTCAGAGGAACTCTTGTCCGTGTCTGACTGAGTAGTGTTTGTAGTGCCTAGGTATGGTTTTATGTGTTTTCCTGGGTACCACCTTGGGCCTGATGGTAGTGAAACACACGCATATCCTCTACCCCAAGTAATTAACTGGAAAGGCCCTGAGATTTGATGAGTCTCTGGGTCCTTCACTAGCACCGGTGGTTTCTCAGCGAGCTTTGCTTGGGTGGTATTTGCAAAGTGGCGAAGCACTGGAGGATCAGGTTCTGATGTTGTGCCATTTAGGAAGTTGATGACATAGAGAGCTTTGCAGAGTCTTTCAACTGGAGATATGATTTTTGTTTCACTTCGCTGCTGGTTGAGGACTCTTTTGAGGGTTTGATGTGTCCTCTCTATGATGGATTGTCCTGTGGGATTTGCAGGTATGCCTTTCTTGTGTTCTATTCCCCACTCACTGAAGAAGTCCTTTAACTTACGAGAGGCATAAGCAGGTCCATTATCTGTTCTGATCTGTTTTGGTACTCCCAGGGTAGCAAAGGCAAGGAGGAAATGCTTTATGGCGTGCTGTGCAGTTTCTCCTGGATGAGATGATGCAAACACTGCTCCAGAAAATGTTTCAACTGACACGTGTACATACTTTGACCTTCCAAAAGGTGGGAAGTGAGTGACATCTGTTTGCCACAGCTGGCAGCTGTTGAGTCCTCGGGGGTTGACTCCTGTTCCCGCAGATGGTATCTGGTAGCTTTGGCAGTTTGGGCAGGTGGCAACAATAGCTTTGGCCTGATCTTTTGAGAGCTTAAACATTCTGATCAGGGCAGGCACATTTTGGTGATAAAATGAATGTGACAACTTTGCCTGGGCAAAGATGTCTGGGATGTTGGCAGTCCCTATTGCCATGGCCAATGCATCTGCTTTCCTGTTCCCTTCTGCAATGAAACCTGGGAGGTCAGTGTGTGACCTCACATGCATTACATAGTAAGGTTGTTTTCTGTGGGAGATTAAGCGTATTAATGCAGAAATCAATTGGTGTAACTTTGGATTGGGAACATCTTTTAGAAGGGCTTGTTCTGCCCTCATAGCTATACCTGCTACATATGAGGAATCTGTAATGAGATTAAAAGGTTCATCTTTGAATTTCTCAAAGGCTTTGACAACGGCTGCTAACTCTGCAATCTGTGGAGACCCTTCCACAATTTGGACATCAGATTCCCATTTTTGGGTCTTAGGGTCTTTCCATGTCATTACAGACTTGTGGGATGACCCTGAGCCGTCTGTAAAGACTGTTAGAGCTTTGAGAGGTGTTCTACTTTGTACTAATTTTGGGGTCAGATTAAAGGTTATATTAAAAAGCTTATGTTTTGGGATATGGGTAGAAATTTGGCCTGTATAGCTATCTAGGGCATACTGGAGATTTTCATTATTCTGAAGCAAATGCTCCAGGTCTCCACTGGTTAATGGCAAGTGTATGCATGTGAACTCACACCCTGCGAGAGAACGGAGGCGAGTTCTGGCCTTTTTTATTAAATGTGCCATAATTTCTTGGAAGGTGGTAATTGTCTTTGTAAGTTGGTTATTTGTAAAGATCCACTCAAGTATCAACAAAGGGTCTCGAAGCTGAGTATCCCACTGGAAAATCAGTCCATGGAACCGAGGTGCTTTTCCCAGGATGACGAACTGGAAAGGCAGGCTGGGCTCGAAGCGATGGGCTTGGTGTGAAGATAGGGCTTCTTGTACTTTGGTGATGGCATCTCGGGCTTCTGCTGTCAGAGTGCGTGGAGAGTCCAGGTCTCTGCTGCCACGGAGAAGGTTGAACAGTGGAGCGAGGTCCTCTGTTGTAATTCCTAGCAAAGGACGTACCCAATTGATAGATCCACACAGGCTATGTAAGTCTCTCAGAGTTTTTGGGTCGTCTCGGATGACGAGCTGCTGGGGTACGATGGTTCTCTCCCGGATCAGGAATCCAAGATAAGTCCATGGGTTGGTGTACTGTATTTTGTCCTCCCGGATCTCGAACCCTGCTCTTTCGATGGTTTCAATAGTCTTTGTAACTGCTTTGTCCAGGTAGGCTTTGTCTGATGCACAAATCAAGATATCGTCCATATAGTGGTAAATAATTGCCTCTGGAAATAGGCTCCGAACGGGAGACAAAACACGAGAAACATACCATTGGCATATAGTAGGCGAGACCTTGAGACCTTGGGGAAGAAAAAGCCAATGATACCTTTTGAGTGGAGCCTCTCTGTTAAGAGAGGGGACTGAAAAAGCAAACCGTGGAGCTTCCTGGGGGTGCAGTGGGATGCTAAAGAAACAGTCCTTAATATCTATGATGGCAAGTGACCAGTCTCGAGGCAACATTGATGGTGAAGGCAGTCCAGGCTGAAGAGGGCCCATGTCCTCAATTACCTCATTGATTTTACGCAGGTCCTGGAGGAGCCTCCACCTGTCCGTTCCAGGCTTTCGCAGTACAAAGACGGGGGTGTTCCAAGGGCTGGTGGTCTCGACGATGTGACCTTTGGCAAGCTGTTCCTCTACGAGGGCTTGTAGTGCGCGTAGTTTTACCTTAGGCAGGGGCCACTGTTCTTTCCAGATCGGGGTCTGGCATTTCCAGGTGATCTGAGGGGTGTCTGGTAGTACGCGCTCCTCAGTGGCCCCAATTAGAAATCCCGACTGGGAATTTGTAGAGAGGCTCCCCATTGGGATAGAACATCCCTTCCCCAAAGGGTGACGGGGGCCCTTACCACAAATGGACGGACAGTAGCCAGCTTGCCTTCAGGTCCTTCGACGAGGATGTTGTGCTTGCTTCGCATGGAAGCTGTGGCACCACCAATCCCTGAAATCATACCTAGTACGGGTTCCAGTTCCCAGTTTGCTGGCCATTCTGAACGTGCCACAAGACTTACGTCAGCGCCCGAGTCCAGGAGACCTAGTCGGTGGGTCTTCTCCCCTTTGCAGGACAGGCCGCACTCGATGGTAGGCCTATTAGGTCCCAAAACCTGTGCCCACATTGCTATAGGGTTGAGGGGAAGCTGTTCCTTGTGATTTCTGGGGAGTAGAAAGGCTTGTGCAATTGGAGTTCCCTTTAAAAGAAAAAATGGTAAGTCTGTGCAGCACAGCTGAACCAATATTTCTTGACCCGGGTACACTGTTTGTACTGCTGGAAAAACAAAAATTTCATTTGGGCAATTAACAGTATCACCTATAATTAAGATGTCAAAAGGACCTCCTTTTGGCCCATATTTGCCAGTTGGGACACGATAAACATCCCTCTTTTTTAAGTCGATGGATAAAGCAGTTACCAGCTGACGTCGGGTTCCCGTCTGTATTGCTCTGTACGCTGGATCCCCTTCGTGTGAGGTGGCTTCTCCTGGAATGATGCATGGTTGGGTCTGCATGGCTTTTGATTTGTTGTCTTGGCGTGGAGCCCGACCACGCTCCGCTGGTAGTTTCCCGAACGCTGCTGAAATCGTGGCCGGTTTTGGTGTTTCTGGTAGGTATTACGGGGAATTTGGATAGGTGACCTTTCTGGACAGTCTTTTATAAAATGTCCAAAGTTACCACAGTGGAAGCAGCGGGTCTGGTCTTTGGAAGTCACTACTGCAAATGCACCAGAAACTCCTTCTGCAATGCCCTTAGCAACTGCTTGTGCTACTGTATTTTCAGTGGAAAGGTGTCGGGTACAACTTTCCACCATTTGTTCTATGGTAGGTTCTGTGTCCAACGGTAAGGCTCTCAGAATGTTTTTACATTGCTCATTAGCATTGCTCATGGCAAGTTTGCATAACAGTTCTTTTCTTGCCTCTGTGCTCTCTATTTGTTTATCCAGAGCATCTTTAATTCTGTCCACAAATTTAATAAAGCTTTCATCTATTCCTTGTTTAATATTAGAGAAGTGTTGGGTAGGGATAGAGTCATCTGGGGTGAGAAGTAGGGAGGTTTTTGCTGCGATAGCCAGGTCTTGTATTACTGCCTCAGACAAAGTTTTAGCTTGCTCTGAAGGTTTCTGCAAATTGCCTTCTCCAGCCAGCTGTTCAACTGAGAAATCTTGCCTATTAGGATCTCTTGCATATGTGTCTGATAATGTTTTTAATTGTTTTTTCCAATGCCTTTCCCATAACATGTATTCTGCTGGGGATAGGAGGCAATGAGCAATATTTTTAACATCATGTGGTATTAAGACGTGTGCTGAAAAGATTGCCTCTAGAAAATTTTTAAAAATATGTGAGTTTCTGCCATGTTCTTTGGCTACTTTTCGAAGTTCAATGAGCTCTTTGTTTGTATTGGGTTCCCACGTAATCTTAGTGGAGGAACCCCCTCTTTTTCCCTTAGAATAAGTTACAGGGAAGGCAGAAATTCTTTGTGCCAACTCCCAATCCCCTGCCCGGGTGGCTTCCATCTTAATTGAAGCCCATGGATCCAAATCATCTGTGTCAGAACTGTACTCACTATCACTACTATCCTCAGATGAGGAGTGTTTTTTCTGGCGTTTTGGAATGGCATTTTGCAAGGGTGTGGGGTGCTGGGAAGAAGACTGCAAGGCGTGGCTATTGACAGCACAGCTGGGGCAGGTTTGAGGCTGTAGGGTCTGGAGCGAAGGGACCGGCGGGGGGGTGGGGTGGGTAACAGCAGGAACAGATACAGTTGCATTCGGAGATATCGTGGGTGCGGGGTGTTGACCACACTTGAGACAAGAGACCTCCGGAGGCTTAGCAGGCACACAGGAAGGGTTTGGTAGCCGCGCGAGGGAGGGGGAAGGCGGGGGACGCGCGGGCTGGGTGGGCGGGGACCGCGCGGGGGAGAGGGACGGGGGGGCTTGTGGAGGAGGCGGGCGGGTGCTGGGGGCCGCGGTAATCCCGGGGGGGCAGGGCAGGAGCGGAGCAGAAGCGGCAGGGGTGAGCTGGGGCCCGCCCTCCCTGGAGTCCGGGTTTGTAGATAAGGTATTAGCCCTTGAAAGGGAACAAGCTGGTGGGAGAGATAAGGCTGGAACTGCTTCTGCCGCAGAACCCGTCCTATTTCTTTTTTCTACCGCTTTGGTAATTTTGTGAAAAATAGGTAAGAATCGTGTAACAGAGAAATCCCCATTAATTTGGGAAGTATATATTTGTATGCCCACAGAGTCCCAAAAAGAATCCAAGGTTATGGAGTGTGTATTAGTATCAGGAAACTGTGAAATTATCCATTTTATAAACTTTTTTAAGTTAGGTTTCAAAAGTTTAGGGTTAGAGAAAGAAGAATTATTAAGGGAAAGAATTTCTAAGAGTTTTAAATATACGTCTCTCTCGTTCTGGGGTTGTTTTAATTTACTATTTTTTGATCCCATAATATTATTATTCCCTTTCCCCTCCCAGCAGTAAAAAGAGGAAAAAAAAAAACAAAAGAAAAAGAAAAAGGGACCCAAATGAAAAAGCGCGCGAAAAAAGGCTGTAATATACTTACTCCTCAGCCAAATGTGGGTCGGAAGCTGCTGGAGGGTGGTCTGCCACTGTCTGATTCCTCAGGGCTGGACAAAGAGGGTCATTCAGACACCTTCTGCAGAAAATTTCTTCTATAACGGAGAAGTTATCTTCAGAAGGATTCTGGCCGGACCCAAGGCAGTTACTCTTCGCGAAGAAGGCTGCTCTGGTGGGTTTTATCTTCCCGGTTGGGCGGCCAGATTATTGTTTTTGCTCCCGGTCAGGCTCAGTTGGTTCGGCTGCCTTGGTGTTCTGGGGTGAGAAGGGTATCTGCACACCCTCCTGCCCAAGCACCTTTGGCAGAGCTCCCAGGCACAGGCTAGCCCCAGCAAGCTGTTATAGTGATATGCAGCTCTTAAGCAAAGTTCAGCTCTTTTAGAAGTGATTTCAGCTCATAGGCTTGCTGGGGTGCCTCGGGCAGACGCAGGGAGAGAGAGACGGGGAGCGCTGTGTGAGGTTCCACCGGAGGGTCTTTATTTCATCTTCCGTGAAGGGTTCAGGGACAGCTTACTTCCAACGAGCTAGGGAAACTGAGGGGTTTTTATAGGGTACAGGGGTTTTGAGAAATGGTCCAATGGTGTGGGTCAGGGTACAAATTGACCTATTGTCTTACAGGAAGATAACAGAGGGTCTGAGGCGCGGGAAAAAGGGGTTCTTTTGCTAGTCAGCATGACTATGCATTTTCTCTGCCCTTAGGCAGCTAATCTCCAGAGGGGCCTAGCAGGCCTATCTGCTGCAACATGCCCCCACCTCAAACCAGTGCTGCCCTGACAGTCCTAAGGGAACCCTACAAACTGATATCTGGAACCTGGGCTGGCCACATTTCTTTCCCAGCGTAAAGGGCCGGTCCTTGTCTCCAGGGGCCTGTGGACCTGAGCGGCCGGCTGCCTCTAAAATATCCAAATGAACAAGGATATCTCCCAGACCCAAACTGACCCCACCTCAAACCTGTGCTGCCCTGACAGTCCCAAGGGAACCCTAAAAACTGACTTCAGGAACCTGGGCTGGCCCCTTTTCTTTCCCAGGGGAAAGGGCCAGTCTTTTTCTCCAGGGGCCTGTGGTCCTGGGTGGCCGGCTGCCTCCAAAATATCCAAATGAACTAGGATATCTCCCAAACCCAACCTGCCCCCACCTCAAACCAGTGCTGCCCTGACAGTCCCAAGGGAACCCTACAAACTGATATCTGGAACCTGGGCTGGCCACATTTCTTTCCCAGGGAAAAGGGAAGGTCTTTGTCTCCAGGGGCCTGTGGCCCTGAGTGGCCGGCTGCCGCCAAAATATCCAAACGAACAAGGATATCTCCCTGGCCCCACCTCAAACCTGTGCTTCCCTGACAGTCCCAAGTGAACCCGACAAACTGACATCAGGAACCTGGGCTGCCCACTTTTCGTTCCCAGGGGAAAGGACCGGTCTTTATCTCCAGGGACCTGTGGCCCAGAGAGGCCGGCTGCCTCCAAAAAATCCAAATTAACTCGGATATCTCCCAGACCCAACCTGCCCCCACCTCAAACCAGGGTTGCCGTGACAGTCCCAAGGGAACCCTACAAACTGACTTCAGGAACCTGGGCTGCCCACTTTTCGTTCCCAGGGAAAAGAACCGGTCTTTATCTCCAGGGACCTGTGGCCCAGAGAGGCCGGCTGTCTCCAAAAAATCCAAATTAACTCGGATATCTCCCAGACCCAACCTGCCCCCACCTCAAACCAGGGTTGCCGTGACAGTCCCAAGGGAACCCTACAAACTGACATCTGGAACCTGGGCTGCCCACTTTTCGTTCCCGGGGAAAAGGACCGGTCTTTATCTCCAGGGACCTGTGGCCCAGAGAGGCCGGCTGTCTCCAAAAAATCCAAATTAACTCGGATATCTCCCAGACCCAACCTGCCCCCACCTCAAACCAGGGTTGCCGTGACAGTCCCAAGGGAACCCTACAAACTGACATCTGGAACCTGGGCTGCCCACTTTTCGTTCCCGGGGAAAAGGACCGGTCTTTATCTCCAGGGACCTGTGGCCCAGAGAGGCCGGCTGCCTCCAAAAAATCCAAATTAACTCGGATATCTCCCAGACCGAACCTGCCCCCACCTCAAACCTGTGCTGCCCTGCCAGTCCCAAGAGAACCTTGCAAACTGACATCAGGAACCTGGGCTGGCCACTTTCTTTCACAGGTAAAATGGCCGGTCTTTGTCTCCTGTAGCCGGTGGCCCGGAGGGGCCAGCCACCTCCAGAAAATCGGAACGATCAAAGATGTGCCCCAAACCCAACCTGCCCCCACCTCAAACCTTTGCTGCCCTGACAGTCCCAAGGAAACCCTACAAACTGACATCAGGAACCTGGGCTGGCCCCTTTTCTCTCGCACTGAAAAGGGCCGGTCTTTGTCTCCAGGGGCCTGTGGCCCTGAGTGGCCGGCTCCCGCCAAAATATCCAAATGAACAAGGATATCTCCCTGCCCCCACCTCAAACCTGTGCTTCCCTGACAGTCCCAAGTGAACCCGACAAACTGACATCTGGAACCTGGGCTGGCCACTTTTCTTTCCCAGGGAAAAGGGCCGGTCTTTTTCTCCAGGGGCCTGTGACCCTGAGGGGCCAGCTACCTCCAAAAAATCGGTGCGATCAAGGATGTGCCCCAAACCCAACCTGCCCCCACCTCAAACCAGGGCTCCCCTGACAGTCCCACGGGAACCCTACAAACTGATATCTGGAACCTGGGCTGGCCACATTTCTTTCCCAGGGAAAAGGGCCGGTCTGTGTCTCCAGGGGCCTGTGGCCCTGAGTGGCCAGCTGCCTCCAGAAAATCCAAACGAACAAGGATATCTCCCAGAGCAAACATGCCCCCACCTTAAACCAGTGCTGCCCTGACAGTCCCAAGGGAACCCTACAAAATGATATCTGGTACCTGGGCTGGCCACATTTCTTTCCCAGGGTAAAGGACCGGTCTTTGTCTGCAGGGGCCTGTGGCTCCGAATGGCCAGCCATCTCCAGCAAATCGGAACGATCAAGGAGGCGACGCAGACCCAACCTATCTCCCAGAGCAAACATGCCCCTACCTCAAACCTGTGCTGCCCTGACAGTCCCAAGGGAACCCGACAAACTGACATCAGGAACCTGGGCTGTCAACTTTCCTTTCACAGGGAAAGGGGCCTGACTTTGTCTCCAGGGACCTGTGGCCCTGAGGGGCCGGCCGCCTCCAAAATATCCAAATGAACAAGGATATATCCCAGACCCCACCTGCCCCCACCTCAAACCTGTGCTTCCCTGACAGTCCCAAGTGAACCCGACAAACTGACACGTGGAACCTGGGCTTGCCACTTTTCTTTCCCAGGGAAAAGGGCCGGTCTTTGTCTCCAGGGGCCTGTGGCCCTGAGGGGCCAGCCACCTCCAAAAAATCGGAGCGATCAAGGATGTGCCCCAAACCCAACCTGCCCCCACCTCAAAACATTGCTGCCCTGACAGTCCCAAGGGAACCCTACAAACTGATATCTGGAACCTGGGCTGGCCACATTTCTTTCCCAGGGTAAAGGGCCGGTCCTTGTCTCCAGGGGCCTGTGGCCCTGAGTGGCCGTCTGCCTCCAAAATATCCAAATGAACAAGGATATCTCCCAGACCCAACCTGCCCCCACCTAAAACCTGTGCTGCCCTGAGAGTCCCAAGGAAACCCTAAAAACTGACATCAGGAACCTGGGCTGGCCCCTTTTCTCTCGCAGGGAAAAGGGAAGGTATTTGTCTCCAGGGACCTGTGGCCCTGAGTGGCTGGCTGCCTCCAAAATATCCAAATGAACTAGGATATCTCCCAGACCCAACCTGCCCCCACCTCAAACCTGTGCTGCCCTGACAGTCCCAAGGGAACCCTAAAAACTGACATCAGGAACCAGGGCTGGCAACTTTTCTTTCACAGGGAAAAGGGCCGGTCTTTGTCACCAGGAGCCTGTGGCCCGGAGTGGCCAGCACCTCGTAAATATCCAAATGAACAAGGATATCTCCCAGACCCAACCTGACCCCACCTCAAACCTGTGCTGCCCTGACAATACCAAGGGAACCCTACAAACTGACTTCAGGAACCTGGGATGGCCCCTTTTCTCTCGCACTGAAAAGGGCCGGTCTTTGTCTCCAGGGGCCTGTGGCCCTGAGTGGCCGGCTACCACCAAAAAATCGGAACAATCAAGGGTGTGTTCCAGACCCAAACTGCCCCCGCCTCAAACCTGTGCTGCCCTGACAGTCCCAAGGGAACCCTAAAAACTGACATCTATAACCTGGGCTGGCCGCTTTTCTTTCCCAGGGTAAAGGGCCGGTCTTTCTCTCCGAGGCCTATGGTCCTGAGTGGCCAGCCGCCTGCAAAAATTTCAAATTAACTAGGATATCTCCCAGACCCAACCTGACCCCACCTCAAACCTGTGCTGCCCTGACAGTCCCAAGGGAACCCTAAAAACTGATATCTGGAACCTGGGCTGGCCACATTTCTTTCCCAGGGTAAAGGGCCGGTCCTTGTCTCCAGGGGCCTGTGGCCCTGAGGAGCCGTCTGCCTCCAAAATATCCAAATGAACAAGGATATCTCCCAGACCCAACCGGCCCCCACCTAAAACCTGTGCTGCCCTGACAGTCCCAAGGGAACCCTACAAACTGACATCAGGAACCAGGGCTGGCAACTTTTCTTTCACAGGGAAAAGGGCCGGTCTTTGTCTCCAGGGGCCTGTGGCCCGGAGTGGCCAGCACCTCATAAATATCCAAATGAACAAGGATATCTCCCAGACCCAACCTGACCCCACCTCAAACCTGTGCTGCCCTGACAATACCAAGGGAACCCTACAAACTGACTTCAGGAACCTGGGATGGCCCCTTTTCTCTCGCACTGAAAAGGGCCGGTCTTTGTCTCCAGGGGCCTGTGGCCCTGAGTGGCCGGCTGCCACCAAAAAATCGGAACAATCAAGGGTGTGTTCCAGACCCAAACTGCCCCCGCCTCAAACCTGTGCTGCCCTGACAGTCCCAAGGGAACCCTAAAAACTGACATCTATAACCTGGGCTGGCCGCTTTTCTTTCCCAGGGTAAAGGGCCGGTCTTTCTCTCCGAGGCCTATGGTCCTGAGTGGCCAGCCGCCTGCAAAAATTTCAAATTAACTAGGATATCTCCCAGACCCAACCTGACCCCACCTCAAACCTGTGCTGCCCTGACAGTCCCAAGGGAACCCTAAAAACTGATATCTGGAACCTGGGCTGGCCACATTTCTTTCCCTGGGTAAAGGGCCGGTCCTTGTCTCCAGGGGCCTGTGGCCCTGAGGGGCCGTCTGCCTCCAAAATATCCAAATGAACAAGGATATCTCCCAGACCCAACCGGCCCCCACCTAAAACCTGTGCTGCCCTGACAGTCCCAAGGGAACCCTACAAACTGACATCAGGAACCAGGGCTGGCAACTTTTCTTTCACAGGGAAAAGGGCCGGTCTTTGTCTCCAGGGGCCTGTGGCCCGGAGTGGCCAGCACCTCATAAATATCCAAATGAACAAGGATATCTCCCAGACCCAACCTGACCCCACCTCAAACCTGTGCTGCCCTGACAATACCAAGGGAACCCTACAAACTGACTTCAGGAACCTGGGCTGGCCACTTTTCTTTCCCAGGGGAAAGGGCCGGTCTTTTTCTCCAGGGGCCTGTGGTCCTGGGTGGCCAGCCACCTCCAAAAAATCGGAACAATCAAGGATGTGCCCCAAACCCAACCTGCCCCCACCTCAAACCAGTGCTGCCCTGACAGTCCCAAGGGAAATCTACAAACTGACTTCAGGAACCTGGGCTGGCAACTTTTCTTTCCCAGGGAAAGGGGCCGGTCTTTGTCTCCAGGGGCCTGTGGCCCTGAGAGGCCGGCTGCCTCCAAAATATCCAAATGAACTAGGATATCTCCCAGACCCAACCTGCCCCCACCTCAAACCTGTGCTGCCCTGACAGTCCCAAGGGAACCCTACAAACTGACATCAGGAACCTGGGCTTGTCCCTTTTCTTTCCCAGGGAAATGCGCCGGACTTTGTCTCCAGGGGCCTGTGGCGCTGAGTGGCCGGCTGCCACCAAAAAATCGGAACAATCAAGGGTGTGTTCCAGACCCAAACTGCCCCCGCCTCAAACCTGTGCTGCCCTGACAGTCCCAAGGGAAGCCTTCAAACTGACTTCAGGAACCTGGGCTGGCCCCTTTTCTTTCCCAGGGAAATGGGCCAGTCTTTGTCTCCAGGGGCCTGCGGCCCTGAGTGGCCGGCTGCCTCCAAAATATCCAAATGAACTAGGATATCTCCCAGACCCAACCTGCCCCCATCACAAACCTGTGCTGCCCTGACAGTCCCAAGGAAACCCTACAAACTGACATCAGGAACCAGGGCTGCTCCCTTTTCTTTCACAGGGAAAAGGGCCGGTCTTTGTCTCCAGGGGCCTGTGGCCCGGAGTGGCCAGCACCTCATAAATATCCAAATGAACAAGGATATCTCCCAGACCCAACCTGACCCCACCTCAAACCTGTGCTGCCCTGACAATACCAATGGAACCCTACAAACTGACTTCAGGAACCTGGGCTGGCCACTTTTCTTTCCCAGGGGAAAGGGCCGGTCTTTTTCTCCAGGGGCCTGTGGCCCTGAGTGGCCGGCCGCCTCCAAAAAATCAAAACGAACAAAGAAGTGTCGAAGACGCAACATGCCCCCACCTCAAACCTGGGCTGCCCTGACAGTGTCAAGGGAACCCTACAAACTGACATCTGGAACCTGCGCTGGCCCCTTTTCTTTCCCAGGGTAAAGGGCCTGAATTTGTCTCCAGGGGCCTGTGGCCCTGAGTGACATGCCACCTCCAAAAAATCGGAATGATCAAGGATGTGTCGAAGACCCAACCTGCCCTCACCTCAAACCAGTGCTGCCCTGACAGTCCCAAGGGAACCCTACAAACTGACATCAGGAACATGGGCTGGCCCCTTTTCTTTCCCAGGGAAAAGGGCCAGTCTTTGTCTCCAGGGGCCTGCGGCCCTGAGTGGCCGGCCGCCTCCAAAATATCCAAACGAACAAAGATGTGTCCCAGACCCAACCTGCCCCCACCTCAAACCTGGGCTGCCCTGACAGTCCCAAGGGAACCCTACAAACTGACATGAGGAACTTGGGCTGGCCCCTTTTCTTTCCCAGGGAAAAGGGCCGGACTTTGTCTCCAGGGGCCTGTGGCCCTGAGTGGCTGGCCACCTCCAAATAATCCAAACAAACAAGGATGAGTCCCAGACCCAACCTGCCCCCACCTCAAACCTGGGCTGCCCTGACAGTCCCTAGGGAACCCTACAAACTGACTTCAGGAACCTAGGCTGGCCACTTTTCTTTCCCAGGGGAAAGGGCCGGTCTTTTTCTCCAGGGGCCTGTGGTCCTGGGTGGCCAGCCACCTCCAAAAAATCAAAACAATCAAGGATGTGCCCCAAACCCAACCTGCCCCCACCTCAAACCAGTGCTGCCCTGACAGTCCCAAGGGAAATCTACAAACTGACTTCAGGAACCTGGGCTGGCAACTTTTCTTTCCCAGGGAAAGGGGCCGGTCTTTGTCTCCAGGGGCCTGTGGCCCTTAGAGGCCGGCTGCCTCCAAAATATCCAAATGAACTAGGATATCTCCCAGACCCAACCTGCCCCCACCTCAAACCTGTGCTGCCCTGACAGTCCCAAGGGAACCCTACAAACTGACATCAGGAACCTGGGCTTGTCCCTTTTCTTTCCCAGGGAAATGCGCCGGACTTTGTCTCCAGGGGCCTGTGGCGCTGAGTGGCCGGCTGCCACCAAAAAATCGGAACAATCAAGGGTGTGTTCCAGACCCAAACTGCCCCCGCCTCAAACCTGTGCTGCCCTGACAGTCCCAAGGGAAGCCTTCAAACTGACTTCAGGAACCTGGGCTGGCCCCTTTTCTTTCCCAGGGAAATGGGCCAGTCTTTGTCTCCAGGGGCCTGCGGCCCTGAGTGGCCGGCTGCCTCCAAAATATCCAAATGAACTAGGATATCTCCCAGACCCAACCTGCCCCCATCACAAACCTGTGCTGCCCTGACAGTCCCAAGGAAACCCTACAAACTGACATCAGGAACCAGGGCTGCTCCCTTTTCTTTCACAGGGAAAAGGGCCGGTCTTTGTCTCCAGGGGCCTGTGGCCCGGAGTGGCCAGCACCTCATAAATATCCAAATGAACAAGGATATCTCCCAGACCCAACCTGACCCCACCTCAAACCTGTGCTGCCCTGACAATACCAATGGAACCCTACAAACTGACTTCAGGAACCTGGGCTGGCCACTTTTCTTTCCCAGGGGAAAGGGCCGGTCTTTTTCTCCAGGGGCCTGTGGCCCTGAGTGGCCAGCCGCCTCCAAAAAATCAAAACGAACAAAGAAGTGTCGAAGACGCAACATGCCCCCACCTCAAACCTGGGCTGCCCTGACAGTGTCAAGGGAACCCTACAAACTGACATCTGGAACCTGCGCTGGCCCCTTTTCTTTCCCAGGGAAAAGGGCCGGAATTTGTCTCCAGGGGCCTGTTGCCCTGAGTGACATGCCACCTCCAAAAAATCGGAATGATCAAGGATGTGTCGAAGACCCAACCTGCCCTCACCTCAAACCTGGGCTGCCCTGACAGTCCCAAGGGAACCCTACAAACTGACATCAGGAACATGGGCTGGCCCCTTTTCTTTCCCAGGGAAAAGGGCCAGTCTTTTTCTCCAGGGGCCTGCGGCCCTGAGTGGCCGGCCGCCTCCAAAAAAAACAAAACAATCAAGGATGTGTTCCAGACCCAACCTGCCCCCACCACAAACCTGTGCTTTCCTGACAGTCCCAAGGGAACCCGACAAACTGACATCAGGAACCTGGGCTGCTCCCTTTTCTTTCCCAGGGAAATGGGCCAGTCTTTTCTCCAGGGGCCTGTGGCCCTGACTAGACGGCTGCCGCCAAAATATCCAAATTAACTCGGATATCTCCCAGACCCAACCTGCCCCCACCTCATACCTGTGCTGCCCTGCCAGTCCCAAGAGAACCTTGCAAACTGACATCAGGAACCTGGGCTGGCCACTTTCTTTCACAGGTAAAATGGCCGGCCTTTGTCTCCTGTGGCCGGTGGCCCGAAGGGGCCAGCCACCTCCAGAAAATCGGAACGATCAAGGATGTGCCCCAAACCCAACCTGCCCCCACCTCAAACCTGTGCTGCCATGACCGTCCCAAGGGAACCCTACAAACTGACATCAGGAACCTGGGCTGCCCACTTTTCGTTCCCGGGGAAAAGGACCGGTCTTTATCTCCAGGGACCATTGGCCCCGAGAGGCCGGCTGCCTCCAAAAAATCCAAATTAACTCGGATATCTCCCAGACCCAACCTGCCCCCACCTCAAACCTTTGCTGCCCTGACAGTCCCAAGGAAACCCTACAAACTGACATCAGGAACCTGGGCTGGCCCCTTTTCTCTCGCACTGAAAAGGGCCGGTCTTTGTCTCCAGGGGCCTGTGGCCCTGAGTGGCCGGCTCCCGCCAAAATCTCCAAATGAACAAGGATATCTCCCTGCCCCCACCTCAAACCTGTGCTTCCCTGACAGTCCCAAGTGAACCCGACAAACTGACATCTGGAACCTGGGCTGGCCACTTTTCTTTCCCAGGGAAAAGGGCCAGTCTTTTTCTCCAGGGGCCTGTGACCCTGAGGGGCCAGCTACCTCCAAAAAATCGGTGCGATCAAGGATGTGCCCCAAACCCAACCTGCCCCCACCTCAAACCAGGGCTGCCCTGACAGTCCCAAGGGAACCCTAAAAACTGATATCTGGAACCTGGGCTGGCCACATTTCTTTCCCAGGGTAAAGGACTGGTCTTTATCTCTAGGGACCTGTGGCCCAGAGAGGCCGGCTGCCTCCAAAATATCCAAATGAACAAGGATATATCCCAGACCCAACCTGCCCCCACCTCAAACCTGTGCTGCCCTGACAGTCCAAAGGAAACCCTACAAACTGACATCAGGAACCTGGGCTGGCCCCTTTTCTCTCACAGTGAAAAGGGCCGGTCTTTGTTTCCAGTGGCCTGTGGCCCTGACTGGACGGCTGCCGCCAAAATATCCAAATGAACAAGGATATATACCAGACCCAACCTGCCCCCACCTCAAACCTGTGCTGCCCTGACAGTCCCAAGAGAACCCTGCAAACTGACATCAGGAACCTGGGCTGGCCACTTTCTTTCCCAGGGAAAATGGCCGGTCTTTATCTCCAGGGGCCTGTGGCCCGGAGGGGCCAGCCACAGCCAAAAAATAGGAATGATCAAGGATGTGCCCCAAACCCAACCTGCCTCCACCACAAACCAGTGTTGTCCTGACAGCCCCAATGGGAACCCTACAAAATGACTTCAGGAACCTCAGCTGTCCCCTTTTCTCTCACAGGGAAAAGGGCCGGTCTGTGTCTCCAGGGGCCTGTGGCCCTGAGTGGCCAGCTGCCTCCAAAAAATCCAAACGAACAAGGATATCTCACAGAGCAAACATGCCCCCACCTTAAAAAATCGGAACGATCAAGGATGCGACGCAGACCCAACCTATCTCCCAGAGCAAACATGCCCCTACCTCAAACCTGTGCTGCCCTGACAGTCCCAAGGGAACCCGACAAACTGACATCAGAAACCTGGGCTGTCAACTTTTCTTTCACAGGGAAAGGGGCCTGACTTTGTCTCCAGGGACCTGTGGCACTGAGGGGCCGGCTGCCTCTAAAATATCCAAATGAACAAGGATATATCCCAGACCCCACCTGCCCCCACCTCAAACCTGTGCTGCCTTGACAGTCCCAAGGGAACCCTACAAACTGACATCTGGAACCTGGGCTTGCCACTTTCTTTCCCAGGGAAAATGGCCAGTCTTAATCTCCAGTTGCCTGTGGCCTGGAGGGGACAGCCTCCTCCTAAAAATCGGAACCTTCAAGGATGCGACGCAGTCCCAACCTGCCCCCACCTCAAACCTGTGCTGCCCTGACAGTCCCAAGGGAACCCGAAAAACTGACATCTGGAACCTGGGCTGGCCCCTTTTCTCTCGCAGGGAAAAGGGCCAGTCTTTGTCTCCAGGGGCCTGTGGCCCTGAGTGGCTGGCTGCAGCCAAAATATCCTAATGAACAAGGAGATCTCCAAGACCCAACCTGCCCCCACCTCACACCTTTGCTGCCTTGACAGTCCCAAGGGAACCCTACAAACTGACATCAGGAACCTGGGCTTGCCACTTTCTTTCCCATGGAAAATGGTCGGTCTTTTTCTCCACTGGCTCGTGGCCCGGAGGGCAGGCCACCGCCAAAAAATCGGAACGATCAAGGATGTGCCCCAAACCCAACCTGCCCCCACCACAAACCAGTGTTGTCCTGACAGCCCCAAGGGAACCCTAAAAACTGACATCAGGAACCAGGGCTGGCCCCTTTTCTCTCGCACTGAAAAGGGCCAGTCTTTGTCTCCAGGGGCCTGTGGCCCTGAGAGGCCGGCTGCCGCCAAAATATCCAAATGAACAAGGATATCTCCCTGCCCCCACCTCAAAACTGTGCTGCCCTGACAGTCTCAAGTGAACCCGAAAAACTGACATCTGGAACCTGGGCTTGCCACTTTTCTTTCCCAGGGAAAAGGGCCAGACTTTTTCTCGAGGGGCCTGTGGCCCTGAGTGGCCGGCTGCCTCCTGAAAATCCTGACGAACAAGGATATCTCCCAGACCCAACCTGCCCCCACCATAAACCTGTGCTGCCTGACAGTCCCAAGGGAACCCTACAAACTGACATCAGGAACCTAGGCTGCCCACTTTTCGTTCCCAGGGAAAAGGACCGGTCTTTATCTCCAGGGACCTGTGGCCCATAGAGGCCGGCTGCCTCCAAAAAATCCAAATGAACACGGATATCTCCCAGACACATGCTAACCCCACCTCAAACCTGTGCTGCCCTGACAGTCCCAAGGGAACCCTACAAACTGACATCAGGAACCAGGGCCGGCAACTTTTCTTTCCCTGGGAAATGGGCCAGTCTTTTCTCCAGTGGCCTGTAGCCCTGAGTGGCTGGCCAAATCCAAAAAAAAAACAACAATCAAGGATGTGCCCCAAACCCAACCTGCCCCAACCTCAAAGCTGTGCTGCCCTGACAGTCCCAAGGAAACTCTAAAAACTGACATCAGGAACCTGGGCTGGCCCCTTTTCTCTCGCAGGTAAAAGGGCCAGTCTTTGTCTCCAGGGGCCTGTGGCCCTGAGTGATCAGCTGCCTCAGAAAATTCAAATTGAACAAGGATCTCTCCCAGATCAAACCTGCCCCCACCTCAAAACTGTGCTGCCCTGACAGTCCCAAGGAAACCCTAAAAACTGACATCAGGAACCTGGGCTGGCCCCTTTTCTCTCGCCGGGAAAAGGGAAGGTCTTTGTCTCCAGGGACCTGTGGCCCTGAGTGGCCGGCTGCCTCCAAAATATCCAAATGAACTAGGATATCTCCCAGACCCAACCTGCCCCCACCTCAAACCTGTGCTGCCCTGACAGTCCCAAGGGAACCCTACAATCTGACATCAGGAACCTGGGCTGGCAACTTTTCTTTCCCAGGGAAAGGGGCCGGTCTTTGTCTCCAGGGGCCTGTGGCCCTGAGAGGCCGGCTGCCGCCAAAATATCCAAATGAACAAGGATATCTCCCAGACCCCACCTATAAACTGTGCTGCCCTGACAGTCCCAAGTGAACCCGACAAACTGACATCTGGAACCTGGGCTTGCCACTTTTCTTTCCCAGGGAAAAGGGCCAGACTTTGTCTCCAGGGGCCTGTGGCCCTGAGTGGCCGGCTGCCTCCAAAATATCCAAATGAACAAGGATATCTCCCAGACCCAACCTGCCCCCACCTCAAACCTGTGCTGCCCTGACAGTCCCAAGGGAACCCTACAAACTGACATCAGGAACCTGGGCTGGCCCCTTTTCTCTCGCACTGAAAAGGGCTGGTCTTTGTCTCCAGGGGCCTGTGGCCCTGAGTGGCCGGCTGCCGCCAAAATATTCCAATGAACATGGATATATCCCAGACCGAACCTGCCCCCACCTCAATCCTGTGCTGCCTTGACAGTCCCAAGGGAACCCTACAAACTGACATCAGGAACCTGGGCTGGCAACTTTTCTTTTCCAGGGAAAGGGGCCGGTCTTTGTCTCCAGGGGCCTGTGGCCCTGAGTGGCCAGCCATCTCCAGCAAATCGGAACGATCAAGGATGCGACGCAGACCCAACCTGCCCCAACTTCAAACCTGTGCCGCCCTGACAGTCCCAAGAGAACGCGACAAACTGACATCAGGAACCTGGGCTGGCAACTTTTCTTTCACAGGGAAAGGGGCCGGACTTGGTCTCCAGGGGCCCCTGGCCCTGAGTGGCCGGCTGCCGCCAAAATATCCAAATGAACAAGGATATCTCCCAGACCCAACCTGCCCCCACCTCAAACCTGTGCTGCCCTGACAGTCCCAAGGAAACCCTACTAACTGACATCAGGAACCTGGGCTGGCCCCTTTTCTTTCGCAGGGAAAAGGGAAGGTCTTTGCATCCAGGGGCCCGTGGCCCTGAGTGGCCGGCCGCCTCCAAAATATCCAAATGAACAAGGATATATCCCAGACCCCACCTGCCCCCACCTCAAACCTGTGCTGCCTTGACAGTCCCAAGGGAACCCTACAAACTGACATCAGGAACCTGGGCTTGCCCCTTTTCTTTCCCTGGGAAATGCGCCGGACTTTGTCTCCAGGGGCCTGTGGCCCTGAGTGGCCGGCTGCCACCAAAAAATCGGAACAATCAAGGCTGTGTTCCAGACCCAAACTGCCCCCGCCTCAAACCTGTGCTGCCCTGACAGTCCCAAGGGAAGCCTTCAAACTGACTTCAGGAACCTGGGCTGGCCCCTTTTCTTTCCCAGGGAAATGGGCCAGTCTTTGTCTCCTGGGGCCTGTGGCCCTGAGTGGACTGCCACCTCCTAAAAATCACAATATTTAAGGATGTGTTCCAGACCCAACCTGCCCCCAACTCAAACCTGTGCTGCCCTGGAAATCCCAAGGGAACCCTAAAAACTGACATCTATAACCTGGGCTGGCCGCTTTCCTTTCCCAGGGTAAAGGGCCGGTCTTTCTCTCCGAGGCCTATGGTCCTGAGTGGCCAGCCGCCGGCAAAAATTTCAAGTGAACTAGGATATCTCCCAGACCCAACCTGCCCCCACCTCAAAACAGTGCTGCCCTGACAGTCCCAAGGGAACCCTACAAACTGACATCAGGAACCAGGGCTGGCAACTTTTCTTTCACAGGGAAAAGGGCCGGTCTTTGTCTCCAGGGGCCTGTGGCCCGGAGTGGCCAGCACCTCATAAATATCCAAATGAACAAGGATATCTCCCAGACCCAACCTGACCCCACCTCAAACCTGTGCTGCCCTGACAATACCAAGGGAACCCTACAAACTGACTTCAGGAACCTGGGCTGGCCACTTTTCTTTCCCAGGGGAAAGGGCCGGTCTTTTTCTCCAGGGGCCTGTGGTCCTGGGTGGCCAGCCACCTCCAAAAAATCGGAACAATCAAGGATGTGCCCCAAACCCAACCTGCCCCCACCTCAAACCAGTGCTGCCCTGACAGTCCCAAGGGAAATCTACAAACTGACTTCAGGAACCTGGGCTGGCAACTTTTCTTTTCCAGGGAAAGGGGCCGGTCTTTGTCTCCAGGGGCCTGTGGCCCTGAGAGGCCGGCTGCCTCCAAAATATCCAAATGAACTAGGATATCTCCCAGACCCAACCTGCCCCCACCTCAAACCTGTGCTGCCCTGACAGTCCCAAGGGAACCCTACAAACTGACATCAGGAACCTGGGCTGGCCCCTTTTCTCTCGCCGGGAAAAGGGAAGGTCTTTGTCTCCAGGGACCTGTGGCCCTGAGTGGCCGGCTGCCTCCAAAATATCCAAATGAACTAGGATATCTCCCAGACCCAACCTGCCCCCACCTCAAAACAGTGCTGCCCTGACAGTCCCAAGGGAACCCTACAAACTGACATCAGGAACCAGGGCTGGCAACTTTTCTTTCACAGGGAAAAGGGCCGGTCTTTGTCTCCAGGGGCCTGTGGCCCGGAGTGGCCCGAACCACATAAATATCCAAATGAACAAGGATATCTCCCAGACCCAACCTGACCCCACCTCAAACCTGTGCTGCCCTGACAATACCAATGGAACCCTACAAACTGACTTCAGGAACCTGGGCTGGCCACTTTTCTTTCCCAGGGAAAAGGGCCGGTCTTTTTCTCCAGGGGCCTGTGGTCCTGGGTGGCCAGCCACCTCCAAAAAATCGGAACAATCAAGGATGTGCCCCAAACCCAACCTGCCCCCACCTCAAACCAGTGCTGCCCTGACAGTCCCAAGGGAACCCTACAAACTGACATCAGGAACCTGGGCTGGCAACTTTTCTTTCCCAGGGAAAGGGGCCGGTCTTTGTCTCCAGTGGCCTGTGGCCCTGAGAGGCCGGCTGCCGCCAAAATATCCAAATGAACAAGGATATCTCCCAGACCCCACCTATAAACTGTGCTGCCCTGACAGTCCCAAGTGAACCCGACAAACTGACATCTGGAACCTGGGCTTGCCACTTTTCTTTCCCAGGGAAAAGGGCCAGACTTTGTCTCCAGGGGCCTGTGGCCCTGAGTGGCCGGCTGCCTCCAAAATATCCAAATGAACAAGGATATCTCCCAGACCCAACCTGCCCCCACCTCAAACCAGTGCTGCCCTGACAGTCCCAAGGGAACCCTACAAACTGACATCAGGAACCTGGGCTGGCCCCTTTTCTCTCGCACTGAAAAGGGCTGGTCTTTGTCTCCAGGGGCCTGTGGCCCTGAGTGGCCGGCTGCCGCCAAAATATTCCAATGAACATGGATATATCCCAGACCGAACCTGCCCCCACGTCAATCCTGTGCTGCCTTGACAGTCCCAAGGGAACCCTACAAACTGACATCAGGAACCTGGGCTGGCAACTTTTCTTTTCCAGGGAAAGGGGCCGGTCTTTGTCTCCAGGGGCCTGTGGCCCTGAGTGGCCAGCCATCTCCAGCAAATCGGAACGATCAAGGATGCGACGCAGACCCAACCTGCCCCAACTTCAAACCTGTGCCGCCCTGACAGTCCCAAGAGAACGCGACAAACTGACATCAGGAACCTGGGCTGGCCACTTTTCTTTCCCAGGGAAAGGGGCCGGACTTTGTCTCCAGGGGCCCCTGGCCCTGAGTGGCCGGCTGCCGCCAAAATATCCAAATGAACAAGGATATCTCCCAGACCCAACCTGCCCCCACCTCAAACCTGTGCTGCCCTGACAGTCCCAAGGAAACCCTACTAACTGACATCAGGAACCTGGGCTGGCCCCTTTTCTTTCGCAGGGAAATGGGAAGGTCTTTGCATCCAGGGGCCCGTGGCCCTGAGTGGCCGGCCGCCGCCAAAATATCCAAATGAACAAGGATATATCCCAGACCCCACCTGCCCCCACCTCAAACCTGTGCTGCCTTGGCAGTCCCAAGGGAACCCTACAAACTGACATCAGGAACCTGGGCTTGCCACTTTTCTTTCCAGGGGAAAAGGGCCGGTGTTTGTCTCCATGGGCCTGTGGCCCTGAGGGGCCAGCCACCTCCAAAAAATCTCAACGATCAAGGATGTGCCCCAAACGCAACCTGCCCCCACCACAAACCTGTGCTGCCCTGACAGTCCCAAGGAAACTCTAAAAACTGACATCAGGAACCTGGGCTGGCCCCTTTTCTATCGCAGGGAAAAGGGCCGGTCTTTGTCTCCAGGGGCCTGTGGCCCTGAGTGGCCCGCTGCCGCCAAAATATCCAAATGAACAAGGATATCTCCCAGACCCCACCTGCCCCCACCTCACACCTTTGCTGCCTTGACAGTCCCAAGGGAACTTTACAAACTGACATCAGGAACCTGGGCTGGCCACTTTCTTTCCCAGGGAAAATGGCCGGTCTTTTTCTACAGTGGCCTGTGGCCCGGAGGGGCCAGCCACCGCCAAAAAATCGGAACGATCAAGGATGTGTCCCAAACCCAACCTGCCCCCACCACAAACCAGTGTTGTCCTGAACGTCCCAAGGAAACCCTAAAAACTGACATCAGGAACCTGGGCTGGCCCCTTTTCTCTCGCACTGAAAATGGCCGGTCTTTGTCTCCAGGGGCCTGCGGCCCTAAATGGCCGGCTTCCGCCAAAATATCCAAATGAACAAGGATATATCCCAGACCCAACCTGCCCCCACCTCAAACCTGTGCTGCCTTGACAGTCCCAAGGGAACCCTACAAACTGACATCAGGAACCTGGGCTGGCCACTTTGTTTCCAAGGGAAAATGGCCGGTGTTTGTCTCCAGTGGCTCGTGGCCCGGAGGGGCCAGCCACCGCCAAAAAATCGGAACGATCAAGGATGTGCCCCAAACCCGACCTGCCCCGTCCTAAAAACAGTGCTGTCTTGACAGCCCCAAGGGAACCCTACAAATTGACATCAGGAACCTGGGCTGGCAACTTTTCTTTCCCAGGGAAAGGTGCCGGTCTTTGTCTCCAGAGGCCTGTGGCCCTGAGTGGCCAGCTGCCTCCAAAAAATCCAAATGAACAAGGATATCTCCCAGAGCAAACATGACCCCACCTCAAACCTGTGCTGCCTTGACAGTCCCAAGGAAACCCTACAAACTGACTTCAGGGACCCGGGCTGGCCACTTTTCCTTCCAAGGGAAAAGGGCCGGTCTTTGTCTCCAGGAGCCTGTGGACCTGAATGGCCAGCCATCTCCAGCAAATCGGAACGATCAAGGATGTGCCCCAAACCCAACCTGCCCCAACCTCAAAGCTGTGCTGCCCTGACAGTCCCAAGGAAACTCTAAAAACTGACATCAGGAACCTGGGCTGGCCCCTTTTCTCTCGCACTGAAAAGGGCCGGTCTTTGTCTCCAGGGGCCTGTGGCCCTGAGAGGCCGGCTGCCGCCAAAATATCCAAATGAACAAGGATATCTCCCTGCCCCCACCTATAAACTGTGCTGCCCTGACAGTCCCAAGTGAACCCGAAAAACTGACATCTGGAACCTGGGCTTGCCACTTTCTTTCCCATGGAAAATGGCCGGTCTTTTTCTCCACTGGCTCGTGGCTTGGAGGGCAGGCCACCGCCAAAAAATCGGAACGATCAAGGATGTGCCCCAAACCCAACCTGCCCCCACCACAAACCAGTGTTGTCCTGACAGCCCCAAGGGAACCCTAAAAACTGACATCAGGAACCTGGGCTGGCCCCTTTTCTCTCGCACTGAAAAGCGCCGGTCTTTGTCTCCAGGGGCCTGTGGCCCTGAGAGGCCGGCTGCCGCCAAAATATCCAAATGAACAAGGATATCTCCCTGCCCCCACCTATAAACTGTGCTGCCCTGACAGTCCCAAGTGAACCCGAAAAACTGACATCTGGAACCTGGGCTTGCCACTTTTCTTTCCCAGGGAAAAGGGCCAGACTTTTTCTCGAGGGGCCTGTGGCCCTGAGTGGCCGGCTGCCTCCTGAAAATCCTAACGAACAAGGATATCTCCCAGACCCAACCTGCCCCCACCATAAACCTGTGCTGCCCTGACAATCCAAGGGAACCCTACAAACTGACATCAGGAACCTAGGCTGCCCACTTTTCGTTCCCAGGAAAAGGACAGGTCTTTATCTCCAGGGACCTGTGGCCCATAGAGGCCGGCTGCCTCCAAAAAATCCAAATGAACACGGATATCTCCCAGACACATGCTAACCCCACCTCAAACCTGTGCTGCCCTGACAGTCCCAAGGGAAGCCTACAAACTGAGGTCAGGAACCTGGGCTTGCCCCTTTTCTTTCCCAGGGAAATGGGCCAGTCTTTTCTCCAGTGGCCTGTAGCCCTGAGTGGCTGGCCAAATCCAAAAAAAAAACAACAATCAAGGATGTGTTCCAGACCCAACCTGCCCCCACCACAAACCTGTGCTTCCGTGACAGTCCCAAGGGAACCCTACATACTGTTCCCAGGAACCTGGGCTGGCAAACTTTCTTTCCCAGGGAAAAGAGTGAGACTTTGTCTCCAGGGGCCTGTGGCCCTGAGTGATCAGCTGCCTCCAAAAATTCAAATTGAACACGGATATCTCCCAGACCAAACCTGCCCCCACCTCAAAACTGTGCTGCCCTGACAGTCTCAAGGGAACCCTAAAAACTGACATCAGGAACCTGGGCTGGCCCCATTTCTTTCCCAGGGAAATGGGACGGTCTTTGTCTCCAGGGGCCTGTGGCCCTGAGTGGCCGGCTGCCACCAAAAAATCGGAACAATCAAGGGTGTGTTCCAGACCCAACCTGCCCCCGCCTCAAACCTGTGCTGCCCTGACAGTCTCAAGGGAACTTTAAAAACTGACATCAGGAACCTGGGCTGCTCCCTTTTCTTTCCCAGGGAAAAGGGCCGGTCTTTGTCTCCAGGGGCCTGTGGCCCGGAGTGGCCAGCACCTCATAAATATCCAAATGAACAAGGATATCTCCCAGACCCAACCTGACCCCACCTCAAACCTGGGCTGCCCTGACAATACAAGGGGAACCCTACAAACTGACTTCAGGAACCTGGGCTGGCCACTTTTCTTTCCCAGGGGAAAGGGCCGGTCTTTTTCTCCAGGGGCCTGTGGTCCTGGGTGGCCAGCCACCTCCAAAAAATCGGAACAATCAAGGATGTGCCCCAAACCCAACCTGCCCCCACCTCAAAACAGTGCTGCCCTGACAGTCCCAAGGGAAATCTACAAACTGACTTCAGGAACCTGGGCTTGCCACTTTTCTTTCCCAGGGAAAAGGGCCGGTCTTTATCTCCAGGGACCTGTGGCCCAGAGAGGCCGGCTGCCTCCAAAAAATCCAAATTAACTCGGATATCTCCCAGACCCAACCTGCCCCCACCTCAAACCAGGGCTACCGTGACAGTCCCAAGGGAACCCTACAAACTGACATCAGGAACCTGGGCTGCCCACTTTTCGTTCCCTGGGAAAAGGACCGGTCTTTATCTCCAGGGACCTGTGGCCCAGAGAGGCCGGCTGCCTCCAAAATATCCAAATGAACAAGGATATCTCCCAGACCCAACTTGCCCCCACCTCAAACCTGTGCTGCACTGACAATCCCAAGGAAACCCTACAAACTGACATCAGGAACCTGGGCTGGCCACTTTTCTTTCCCAGGGAAAAGGGCCGGTCTTTGTCTCCAGGGGCCTGTGGCCCTGAGTGGCCGGCTCCCACCAAAATATCCAAATGAACAAGGATATCTCCCTGGCCCCACCTCAAACCTGTGCTTCCCTGACAGTCCCAAGTGAACCCGACAAACTGACATCTGGAACCTGGGCTGGCCACTTTTCTTTCCCAGGGAAAAGGGCCGGTCTTTTTCTCCAGGGGCATGTGACCCTGAGGGGCCAGCCACTGCCAAAAAATAGGAACGATCAAGGATGTGCCCCAAACCCAACCTGCCCCCACCACAAACCAGTGTTGCCCTGACAGCCCCAAGGGAACCCTACAAATTAACTTCAGGAACCTGAGCTGGCCCCTTTTCTCTCACAGGGAAAAGGGTCGGTCTGTGTCTCCAGGGGCCTGTGGCCCTGAGTGGCCAGCTGCCTCCTAAAAATCCAAACGAACAAGGATATCTCCCAGAGCAAACATGCCCCCACCTTAAACCAGTGCTGCCCTTACAGTCCCAAGGGAACCCTACAAAATGATATCTGGTACCTGGGCTGGCCACATTTCTTTCCCAGGGTAAAGGACCGGTCTTTGTCTGCAGGGGCCTGTGGCTCCGAATGGCCAGCCATCTCCAGCAAATCGGAACGATCAAGGAGGCGACGCAGACCCAACCTATCTCCCAGAGCAAACATGCCCCTACCTCAAACCTGTGCTGCCCTGACAGTCCCAAGGGAACCCGACAAACTGACATCAGGAACCTGGGCTGTCAACTTTCCTTTCACAGGGAAAGGGGCCTGACTTTGTCTCCAGGGACCTGTGGCCCTGAGGGGCCGGCCGCCTCCAAAATATCCAAATGAACAAGGATATATCCCAGACCCCACCTGCCCCCACCTCAAACCTGTGCTGCCTTGACAGTCCCAAGGGAACCCTACAAACTGACATCAGGAACCTGGGCTGGCCACTTTCTTTCCCAGGGAAAATGGCCAGTCTTTATGTCCAGTTGCCTGTGGCCCTGAGGGGCCAGCCATCTCCTAAAAATCAGAACATTCAAGGATGCGACGCAGACCCAACCTGCCCCCACCTCAAACCTGTGCTGCCCTGACAGTCCCAAGGGAACCCTACAAACTGACATCAGGAACCAGGGCTGGCAACTTTTCTTTCACAGGGAAAAGGGCCGATCTTTGTCTCCAGGGGCCTGTGGCCCTGAGTGGCCAGCACCTCATAAATACCTAAATGAACAAGGATATATCCCTGACCCAACCTGCCCCCACCTCAAACCTGTGCTGCCTTGACAATACCAAGGGAACCCTACAAACTGACATCAGGAACCTGGGCTGGCCACTTTTCTTTCCCAGGGGAAAGGGCCGGTCTTTTTCTCCAGAGGCCTGTGGTCCTGGGTGGCCAGCCACCTCCAAAAAATCGGAACAATCAAGGATGTGCCCCAAACCCAACCTGCCCCCACCTCAAACCAGTGCTGCCCTGACAGTCCCAAGGGAAATCTACAAACTGACTTGAGGAAGCTGGGCAGGCAACTTTTCTTTCCCAGGGAAAGGGGCCGGTCTTTGTCTCCAGGGGCCTGTGGCCCTGAGTGTCCGTCTGCCTCCAAAATATCCAAATGAACTAGGATATCTCCCAGACCCAACCTGCCCCCACCTCAAACCTGTGCTGCCCTGACAGTCCCAAGGGAAGCCTTCAAACTGACTTCAGGAACCTGGGCTGGCCCCTTTTCTTTCCCAGGGAAATGGCCAGTCTTTGTCTCCAGGGGCCTGTGGCCCTGAGTGGACGGCCACCTCCTAAAAATCACAATATTTAAGGATGTGTTCCAGACCCAACCTGCCCCCACCTCAAACCTGTGCTGCCCTGGAAATCCCAAGGGAACCCTAAAAACTGACATCTATAACC
>NW_027099334.1:0-61926 GCF_031753505.1 Anomalospiza imberbis
TCAGGGCAGCACAGGTTTGAGGTGGGGGCAGCTTGCGTCTGGGACACAGCCTAAATCCTTCAGATATTTTGGAGATGGTCGGCCAATCAGCGCCACAGGCCCCTGGGGACAAATACCAGCCCTTTTTCTAAGGAAAGGAAAGTGGCCAGCCCCGGTTCTTGTTGTCAGTTTTTAGGGTTCCCTTGGGACTGTCAGGGCAGCTAAGATTTGTGGTGGGGGCAGGTTGGGTCTGGGACACAGCCTTAATCGTTCAGATTTTTTGGAGATGGTTGGCCAATCAGTGGCACAGGCCTCTGGGGACAAAGACCAGCCCTTTTTCAAAAGAAAGGAATGTGGCCAGGCCAGGTTCCTGTTGTCAGTTTTTAGGGTTCCCTTGGGACTGTCAGGGCTGCACAGGTTTGAGGTGGGGGCAGCTTGCATCTGGGACACAGCCTTAATCATTCAGATATTTTGGAGGCAGCCGCCCGCTCAGGGCAACAGGACCCTGGAGAAAAAGTCCGTCCCTTTTCGCTGGGAAAGGAAAGTGGCCAGATCAGGTTCCTGAAGTCACTTCCAAAAGTTCCCTTGGCACTGTCAGGGTAGCACAGGTTTGTGGTGGGGGAAGCTTGCGTTTGGGACAAGGCCTTGGTTGTTCAGATTTTTTTTGAGGCGGCCAGCCACTCAGAGCCACAGGCCCCTGCAGAAAAAGACCAGCCCTTTTTCCAGGGCAAGGAAAGTTGCCATCCCAGGTTCCTGATGTGAGTTTGTAGGGTTCCCTTGGACTGTCAGGGCAGCACAGGTTTGAGGTGGGGGCAGCTTGCGTCTGGGACACAGCCTTTGTCTTTCGGATTTTTTAGAGGTGGCCGGCCAACAAGGGCCACAGGCCCCTGCAGAAAAAGACCAGCCCTTTTTCCAGGGGAAGGAAAGTGGCCAGCCCAGGTTCCTGATGACAGTTTGCAGGGTTCCCTTGAGACTGTCAGGGCAGCACAAGTTTGAGGTGGGGGTAGGCTCGGTTTGGGACATATCCTTGGTTTTTCAGATTTTTTGGAGGCGGCCGCCCGCTCAGGGCAACAGGACCCTGGACTAAAAAGATCGTCCCTTTTCCCTGGGAAAGGAAAGTGGCCATCCCAGGTTCCTGATGACCGTTTGCAGGGTTCCCTTGAGACTGTCAGGGCCGCTCAAGTTTCAGGTGGGGGCAGGTTGCGTCTGGGACAAATCCTTGGTTGTTCGGATTGTTTTGAGGCGGCCAGACACTCAGGGCCGTGGGCCCCTTTAGACAAAGACCGACCGTTTTCCCTGGGAAAGGAAAGTTGCCATCCCAGGTTCCTGATGTGAGTTTGTAGGGTTCCCTTGGGACTGGCAGGGCAGCACAGGTTTGAGGTGGGGGCAGGTTGGGTCTGGGACTCAGCCTTAATCCTTCAGATATTTTGGAGATGGTCAGGCCAATCATCGCCACAGGCCCTGGGGACAAATACCAGCCCTTTTTCTAAGGAAAGGAATGTGGCCATCCCAGGCTCCTGATGTCAATTTGCAGGGTTCCCTTGGGACTGTCAGGGCTACACAGGTTTGAGGTGGGGGCAGGCTCGGTTTGGGAAATATCCTTGGTTGTTTGGATTGTTTTGAGGCGGCCGGCCACTCAGGGTCCCAGGCCCCTGGAGACAATGACCGGGCCTATTCCCTGGGAAAGGAAAGTGGCCAGCCCAGGTTCCTGATGACAGTTTGCAGTGTTCCCTTGGGACTGTCAGGGCAGCACAGGTTTGAGGTGGGGGCAGGTTGGGTCTGGGACACAGCCTTAATCGTTCAGATATTTTGGAGATGGTTGGCCAAGCAGCGGCACAGGCCTCTGGAGGCAAAGACCAGCCCTTTTTCAAAAGAAAGGAATGTGGCCAGGCCAGGTTCCTGATGTCAATTTGCAGGGTTCCCTTGGGACTGTCAGGGCTACACAGGTTTGAGGTGGGGGCAGCTTGCGTTTGGGACACAGCCTTAATCGTTCAGATTTTTTGGAGGCGGCCGCCCGCTCAGGGCAACAGGAACCTGGAGAAAACGATCGTCCCTTTTCCCTTGGAAAGGAAAGTGGCCATCCCAGGTTCCTGATGTCAATTTGCAGGGTTCCCTTGGGATTGTCAGGGAAGCACAGTTTTGAGGTGGGGGCAGGTTGGGTCTGGGACACAGACTTTGTTTTTCGGATTTTTTAGAGGTGGCCGGCCAACAAGGGCCAAAGGCCCCTGGAGACAAAGACAGGCCCTTTTTCCGGGGGAAGGAAAGTGGCCATCCCAGGTTCCTGATTGCAGTTTGCACGGGTCCCTTCAGACTGTCAGGGCAGCACAAGTTTGAGGTGGGGGCAGGCTCGGTTTGGGACATATCCTTGGTTGTTCAGAATTTTTGGAGGCGGATGGCCACTCAGGGCCAAAGCCCTCTGCAGAAAAAGACCAGCCCTTTTTCCGGGGAACAGAAAGTCACCATCCCAGATTCCTGATGTCAATTTGTAGGGTTCCCTTGGGACTGTCAGGGCTACACAGGTTTGAGGTGGGGGCAGGTTGCGTCTGGGACACAGCCGTAATCATTCAGATATTTTGGAGGCAGTCGTCCGCTCAAGGCAACAGGACCCTGGAGAAAAAGTCCGTCCCATTTCCCTGGAAAGGAAAGTAGCCATCCCAGGTTCCTGATGACAGTTTGTAGGGTTCCCTTGGGACTGTCAGGGCAGCACAGGTTTGAGGTGGGGGCAGGTTGGGTCTGGGACACTGCCTTAATCCTTCAGATATTTTGGAGATGGTCAGGCCAGTCATCGCCAGAGGCCCCTGGGGACAAATACCAGCCCTTTTTCTAAGGAAAGGAATGTGTCCAGCCCAGGTTCCTGTTGTCAGTTTTTAGGGTTCCCTTGGGACTGTCAGGGCAGCACAGGTTTGAGGTGGGGGCAGCTTGCGTCTGGGACACAGCCTAAATCCTTCAGATATTTTGGAGATGGTCGGCCAATCAGCGCCACAGGCCCCTGGGGACAAATACCAGCCCTTTTTCAAAAGAAAGGAATGTGGCCAGGCCAGGTTCCTGTTGTCAGTTTTTAGGGTTCCCTTGGGACTGTCAGGGCTGCACAGGTTTGAGGTGGGGGCAGCTTGCATCTGGGACACAGCCTTAATCATTCAGATATTTTGGAGGCAGCCGCCCCCTCAGGGCAACAGGACCCTGGAGAAAAAGTCCGTCCCTTTTCGCTGGGAAAGGAAAGTGGCCAGATCAGGTTCCTGAAGTCACTTCCAAAAGTTCCCTTGGCACTGTCAGGGTAGCACAGGTTTGTGGTGGGGGAAGCTTGCGTTTGGGACAAGGCCTTGGTTGTTCAGATTTTTTTGAGGCGGCCAGCCACTCAGAGCCACAGGCCCCTGCAGAAAAAGACCAGCCCTTTTTCCAGGGCAAGGAAAGTTGCCATCCCAGGTTCCTGATGTGAGTTTGTAGGGTTCCCTTGGACTGTCAGGGCAGCACAGGTTTGTGGTGGGGGCAGCTTGCGTCTGGGACACAGCCTTAATCGTTCAGATTTTTTGGAGGGGGCCTCCCCCTCCGGGCAGCAGGACCCTGGAGAAAAAGTCCGTCCCTTTTCCCTGGGAAAGGAAAGTGGCCATCCCAGGTTCCTGATGACAGTTTGCAGGGTTCCCTTGGGACTGTCAGGGCAGCACAGGTTTGAGGTGGGGGCAGGTTGCGTCTGGGACACAGGCTTTGTCTTTCGCATTTTTTCGAGGTGGCCGGCCAACCAGGGCCACAGGCCCCTGCAGAAAAACACCAGCCCTTTTTCCGTGGAAGGAAAGTGGCTATCACAGGTTCCTGATGTGAGTTTGTAGGGTTCCCTTGGGACTGGCAGGGCAGCACAGGTTTGAGGTGGGGGCAGGTTGGGTCTGGGACACTGCCTTAATCGTTCAGATTTTTGGAGGCGGCCTCCCGCTCAGGGCAGCAGGACCCTGGAGAAAAAGACCCTCCTTTTCCCTGGGAAAGGAAAGTGGCCATCCCAGGTTCCTGATGACAGTTTGCAGGGTTCCCTTGGGACTGTCAGGGCAGCACAGGTTTGAGGTGGGGGCAGGTTGCGTCTGGGACACAGCCTTTGGCTTTCGGATTTTTTAGAGGTGGCCGCCCGCTCAGGGCAACAGGCCCCTGCAGAAAAACACCAGCCCTTTATCTGGGGGAAGGAAAAGTAGCCATCCCAGGTTCCTGATGTCAATTTGCACCGTTCCCTTGGGACTGTCAGGGCTACACAGGTTTGAGGTGGGGGCAGGCTCGGTTTGGGACATATCCTTGGTTGTTTGGATTGTTTTGAGGCGGCCGGCCACTCAGGGTCCCAGGCCTCTGGAGACAAAGATCGGGCCTATTCCCTGGGAAAGGAAAGTGGCCAGCCCAGGTTCCTGATGTCAATTTGTAGGGTTCCCTTGGGACTGTCAGGGCAGCACAGGTTTGTGGTGGGGGCAGATTGCGTCTGGGACACAGCCTTAATCGTTCAGATTTTTTGGAGGGGGCCTCCCCCTCAGGGCAGCAGGACCCTGGAGAAAAAGTCCGTCCCTTTTCCCTGGGAAAGGAAAGTGGCCATCCCAGGTTCCTGATGACAGTTTGCAGGGTTCCCTTGGGACTGTCAGGGCAGCACAGGTTTGAGGTGGGGGAAGGTTGCGTCTGGGACACAGGCTTTGTCTTTCGCATTTTTTCGAGGTGGCCGGCCAACCAGGGCCACAGGCCCCTGCAGAAAAACACCAGCCCTTTTTCCGGGGGAAGGAAAGTGGCTATCACAGGTTCCTGATGTGAGTTTGTAGGGTTCCCTTGGGACTGGCAGGGCAGCACAGGTTTGAGGTGGGGGCAGGTTGGGTCTGGGACACTGCCTTAATCCTTCAGATATTTTGGAGATGGTCAGGCCAGTCATCGCCAGAGGCCCCTGGGGACAAATACCAGCCCTTTTTCTAAGGAAAGGAATGTGGCCAGCCCAGGTTCCTGTTGTCAGTTTTTAGGGTTCCCTTGGGACTGTCAGGGCAGCACAGGTTTGAGGTGGGGGCAGCTTGCGTCTGGGACACAGCCTAAATCCTTCAGATATTTTGGAGATGGTCGGCCAATCAGCGCCACAGGCCCCTGGGGACAAATACCAGCCCTTTTTCTAAGGAAAGGAAAGTGGCCAGCCCCGGTTCTTGTTGTCAGTTTTTAGGGTTCCCTTGGGACTGTCAGGGCAGCTAAGATTTGTGGTGGGGGCAGGTTGGGTCTGGGACACAGCCTTAATCGTTCAGATTTTTTGGAGATGGTTGGCCAATCAGTGGCACAGGCCTCTGGGGACAAAGACCAGCCCTTTTTCAAAAGAAAGGAATGTGGCCAGGCCAGGTTCCTGTTGTCAGTTTTTAGGGTTCCCTTGGGACTGTCAGGGCTGCACAGGTTTGAGGTGGGGGCAGCTTGCATCTGGGACACAGCCTTAATCATTCAGATATTTTGGAGGCAGCCGCCCGCTCAGGGCAACAGGACCCTGGAGAAAAAGTCCGTCCCTTTTCGCTGGGAAAGGAAAGTGGCCAGATCAGGTTCCTGAAGTCACTTCCAAAAGTTCCCTTGGCACTGTCAGGGTAGCACAGGTTTGTGGTGGGGGAAGCTTGCGTTTGGGACAAGGCCTTGGTTGTTCAGATTTTTTTTGAGGCGGCCAGCCACTCAGAGCCACAGGCCCCTGCAGAAAAAGACCAGCCCTTTTTCCAGGGCAAGGAAAGTTGCCATCCCAGGTTCCTGATGTGAGTTTGTAGGGTTCCCTTGGACTGTCAGGGCAGCACAGGTTTGAGGTGGGGGCAGCTTGCGTCTGGGACACAGCCTTTGTCTTTCGGATTTTTTAGAGGTGGCCGGCCAACAAGGGCCACAGGCCCCTGAAGACAAAGACAGGCCCTTTTTCCAGGGGAAGGAAAGTGGCCAGCCCAGGTTCCTGATGACAGTTTGCAGGGTTCCCTTGAGACTGTCAGGGCAGCACAAGTTTGAGGTGGGGGCAGGCTCGGTTTGGGACATATCCTTGGTTTTTCAGATTTTTTGGAGGCGGCCGCCCGCTCAGGGCAACAGGACCCTGGCGAAAAAGATCGTCCCTTTTCCCTGGGAAAGGAAAGTGGCCATCCCAGGTTCCTGATGACCGTTTGCAGGGTTCCCTTGAGACTGTCAGGGCCGCTCAAGTTTCAGGTGGGGGCAGGTTGCGTCTGGGACAAATCCTTGGTTGTTCGGATTGTTTTGAGGCGGCCAGACACTCAGGGCCGTGGGCCCCTTTAGACAAAGACCGGCCGTTTTCCCTGGGAAAGGAAAGTTGCCATCCCAGGTTCCTGATGTGAGTTTGTAGGGTTCCCTTGGGACTGTCAGGGCAGCACAGGTTTGAGGTGGGGGCAGGTTGGGTCTGGGACTCAGCCTTAATCCTTCAGATATTTTGGAGATGGTCAGGCCAATCATCGCCACAGGCCCCTGGGGACAAATACCAGCCCTTTTTCTAAGGAAAGGAATGTGGCCATCCCAGGCTCCTGATGTCAATTTGCAGGGTTCCCTTGGGACTGTCAGGGCTACACAGGTTTGAGGTGGGGGCAGGCTCGGTTTGGGAAATATCCTTGGTTGTTTGGATTGTTTTGAGGCGGCCGGCCACTCAGGGTCCCAGGCCCCTGGAGACAATGACCGGGCCTATTCCCTGGGAAAGGAAAGTGGCCAGCCCAGGTTCCTGATGACAGTTTGCAGTGTTCCCTTGGGACTGTCAGGGCAGCACAGGTTTGAGGTGGGGGCAGGTTGGGTCTGGGACACAGCCTTAATCGTTCAGATATTTTGGAGATGGTTGGCCAAGCAGCGGCACAGGCCTCTGGAGGCAAAGACCAGCCCTTTTTCAAAAGAAAGGAATGTGGCCAGGCCAGGTTCCTGATGTCAATTTGCAGGGTTCCCTTGGGACTGTCAGGGCTACACAGGTTTGAGGTGGGGGCAGCTTGCGTTTGGGACACAGCCTTAATCGTTCAGATTTTTTGGAGGCGGCCGCCCGCTCAGGGCAACAGGAACCTGGAGAAAACGATCGTCCCTTTTCCCTTGGAAAGGAAAGTGGCCATCCCAGGTTCCTGATGTCAATTTGCAGGGTTCCCTTGGGATTGTCAGGGAAGCACAGTTTTGAGGTGGGGGCAGGTTGGGTCTGGGACACAGACTTTGTTTTTCGGATTTTTTAGAGGTGGCCGGCCAACAAGGGCCAAAGGCCCCTGGAGACAAAGACAGGCCCTTTTTCCGGGGGAAGGAAAGTGGCCATCCCAGGTTCCTGATTGCAGTTTGCACGGGTCCCTTCAGACTGTCAGGGCAGCACAAGTTTGAGGTGGGGGCAGGCTCGGTTTGGGACATATCCTTGGTTGTTCAGAATTTTTGGAGGCGGATGGCCACTCAGGGCCAAAGCCCTCTGCAGAAAAAGACCAGCCCTTTTTCCGGGGAACAGAAAGTCGCCATCCCAGATTCCTGATGTCAATTTGTAGGGTTCCCTTGGGACTGTCAGGGCTACACAGGTTTGAGGTGGGGGCAGGTTGCGTCTGGGACACAGCCGTAATCATTCAGATATTTTGGAGGCAGTCGTCCGCTCAAGGCAACAGGACCCTGGAGAAAAAGTCCGTCCCGTTTCCCTGGGAAAGGAAAGTAGCCATCCCAGGTTCCTGATGACAGTTTGTAGGGTTCCCTTGGGACTGTCAGGGCAGCACAGGTTTGAGGTGGGGGCAGGTTGGGTCTGGGACACAGCCTTAATCCTTCAGATATTTTGGAGGTGGTCAGGACAATCATCGCCACAGGCCCCTGGGGACAAATACCAGCCCTTTTTCTAAGGAAAGGAATGTGGCCAGCCCAGGTTCCTGTTGTCAGTTTTTAGGGATCCCTTGAGACTGTCAGGGCTGCACAGGTTTGAGGTGGGGGCAGGTTGCGTCTGGGACACAGCCGTAATCATTCAGATATTTTGGAGGCAGCCGCCCGCTCAGGGCATCAGGACCCTGGAGAAAAAGTCTGTCCCTTTTCCCTGGGAAAGGAAAGTGGCCAGGCCAGGTTCCTGAACTCAGTTCCCAGGGTTCCCTTGGGACTGTCAGGGCAGCACAGGTTTGTGGTGGGGGCAGGTTGCGTCTGGGACACAGCCGTAATCATTCAGATATTTTGGAGGCAGTCGTCCGCTCAAGGCAACAGGACCCTGGAGAAAAAGTCCGTCCCGTTTCCCTGGGAAAGGAAAGTAGCCATCCCAGGTTCCTGATGACAGTTTGTAGGGTTCCCTTGGGACTGTCAGGGCAGCACAGGTTTGAGGTGGGGGCAGGTTGGGTCTGGGACACAGCCTTAATCCTTCAGATATTTTGGAGGTGGTCAGGACAATCATCGCCACAGGCCCCTGGGGACAAATACCAGCCCTTTTTCTAAGGAAAGGAATGTGGCCAGCCCAGGTTCCTGTTGTCAGTTTTTAGGGATCCCTTGAGACTGTCAGGGCTGCACAGGTTTGAGGTGGGGGCAGCTTGCGTCTGGGACGCAGCCTTAATAATTCAGATATTTTGGAGGCGGCCTCCCGCTCAGGGCAACAGGAACCTGGAAAAAAAGACCGTCCCTTTTCCCTGGGAAAGGAAAGTAGCCATCCCAGGTTCCTGATGACAGTTTGCAGTGTTCCCTTGGGACTGGCAGGGCAGCACAGGTTTGAGGTGGGGGCAGCTTGCGTCTGGGACACAGCCTTAATCATTCAGATATTTTGGAGATTGTTGGCCAAGCAGCGGCACAGGCCTCTGGAGGCAAAGACCAGCCCTTTTTCAAAAGAAAGGAATGTGGCCAGGCCAGGTTCCTGTTGTCAGTTTGCAGGGTTCCCTTGGGACTGTCAGGGCTGCACAGGTTTGAGGTGGGGGCAGGCTCGGTTTGGGACATATCCTTGGTTGTTCAGAATTTTTGGAGGCGGATGGCCACTCAGGGCCAAAGCCCTCAGCAGAAAAAGACCAGCCCTTTTTCCGGGGAAAGGAAAGTGGCCATCCCAGGTTCCTGATGTCAGTTTTTAGAGTTCCCTTGGGACTGTCAGGGCGGCACAGGTTTGTGGTGGGGGCAGGCTCGGTTTGGGACATATCCTTGGTTGTTCGGATTTTTTGGAGGCGGCTGGCCACTCAGGGACGCAGGCCTCTGGAGAAAAAGACCGTCCCTTTTCCATGGGAAAGGAAAGTGGCAAGACCAGGTTCCTGATATCACTTCCCAGGGTTCCCTTTGGACTGTCAGGGTAGCACAGATTTGTGGTGGGGGCAGCTTGCGTCTGGGACACAGCCTTAATAATTCAGATTTTTGGAGGCGGCCTCCCGCTCAGGGCAACAGGACCCTGGAGAAAAAGACCGTCCCTTTTCCCTGGGAAAGGAAAGTAGCCATCTCAGGTTCCTGATGACAGTTTGCAGGGTTCCCTTGGGACTGTCAGGGCAGCACAGGTTTGAGGTGGGGGCATGTTGCGTCTGGGACAAAGCCTTTGTCTTTCGGATTTTTTAGAGGTGGCCGGCCAACCAGGGCCAACGGCCCCTGCAGAAATACACCAGCCCTTTTTCTGGGGGAAGGAAAGAGACCATCCCAGGTTCCTGATGTCAATTTGCAGGGTTCCCTTGGGACTGTCAGGGCAGAACAAGTTTGAGGTGGGGGCAGGCTCGGTTTGGGACATATCCTTGGTTGTTTGATTGTTTTGAGGTGGCCGGCCACTCAGGGTCCCAGGCCTCTGGAGACAAAGACCGGGCCTATTCCCTGGGAAAGGAAAGTTGCCATCCCAGGTTCCTGATGTGAGTTTGTAGGGTTCCCTTGGGACTGTCAGGGCAGCACAGGTTTGAGGTGGGGGCAGGCTCGGTTTGGGACATATCCTTGGTTGTTTGGATTGTTTTGAGGCGGCCGGCCACTCAGGGTCCCAGGCCTCTGGAGACAAAGATCGGGCCTATTCCCTGGGAAAGGAAAGTGGCCAGCCCAGGTTCCTGATGTCAATTTGTAGGGTTCCCTTGGGACTGTCAGGGCAGCACAGGTTTGAGGTGGGGGCAGGTTGCGTCTGGGACACAGCCGTAATCATTCAGATATTTTGGAGGCAGCCGCCCGCTCAGGGCATCAGGACCCTGGAGAAAAAGTCTGTCCCTTTTCCCTGGGAAAGGAAAGTGGCCAGACCAGGTTCCGGAACTCAGTTCCCAGGGTTCCCTTGGGACTGTCAGGGCAGCACAGGTTTGTGGTGGGGGCAGCTTGCGTCTGGGACGCAGCCTTAATAATTCAGATATTTTGGAGGCGGCCTCCCGCTCAGGGCAACAGGAACCTGGAAAAAAAGACCGTCCCTTTTCCCTGGGAAAGGAAAGTAGCCATCCCAGGTTCCTGATGACAGTTTGCAGTGTTCCCTTGGGACTGGCAGGGCAGCACAGGTTTGAGGTGGGGGCAGGTTGGGTCTGGGACACAGCCTTAATCGTTCAGATATTTTGGAGATGGTTGGCCAAGCAGCGGAACCAGCCTCTGGAGACAAAGACCAGCCCTTTTTCAAAAGAAAGGAATGTGGCCAGGCCAGGTTCCTGTTGTCAGTTTTTAGGGTTCCCTTGGGACTGTCAGGGCTGCACAGGTTTGAGGTGGAGGCAGCTTGCGTACGGGACACAGCCTTAATCGTTCAGATTTTTTGGAGGCGGCCGCCCGCTCAGGACAACAAGACCCTGGAGAAAAAGATCGTCCCTTTTCCCTGGGAACGGAAAGTGGCCATCCCAGGTTCCTGATGTCAATTTGCAGGGTTCCCTTGGGATTGTCCGGGCAGCACAGTTTTGAGGTGGGGGCAGGTTGGGTCTGGGACACAGCCTTTGTCTTTCGGATTTTTTAGAGGTGGCCGGCCAACAAGGGCCAAAGGCCCCTGCAGACAAAGACAGGCCCTTTTTCCGGGGGAAGGAAAGTGGCCAGTCCAGGTTCCTGATTGCAGTTTGCAGGGTTCCCTTGAGACTGTCAGGGCAGAAAAAAATTGAGGTGGGGGCAGGCTCGGTTTGGGTCATATCCTTGGTTTTTCAGATTTTTTGGAGGCGGATGGCCACTCAGGGCCAAAGCCCTCTGCAGAAAAAGACCAGCCCTTTTTCCGGGGAAAGGAAAGTGGCCAGCCCAGGTTCCTGATGTCAATTTGTAGGGTTCCATTGGGACTGTCAGGGCAGCACAGGTTTGAGGTGGGGGCAGGTTGCGTCTGGGACACAGCCGTCATCGTTCAGATTTTTTGGAGGCAGATGGCCATTGGGGGCCACAGGCCGCTGGCGGCACAGACCGGCCCTTTTCCCTGGGAAAGGAAAGTGGCCATCCCAGGTTCTTGAAGTCAGTTCCCAGGGTTCCCTTGGGACTGTCAGGGCAGCACAGGTTTGTGGTGGGGGCAGGCTCGGTTTGGGACATATCCTTGGTTGTTCGGATTTTTTTGAGGCGGCCGGCCACTCAGGGACGCAGGCCTCTGGAGAAAAAGACCGTCCTTTTTCCTTGGGAAAGGAAAGTGGCCAGCCCAGGTTCCTGAAGTCAGTTCCCAGGGTTCCCTTGGGACTGTCAGGGCAGCACAGGTTTGTGGTGGGGGCAGCTTGCGTCTGGGACACAGGCTTTGTCTTTCGCATTTTTTCGAGGTTGCCGGCCAACCAGGGCCACAGGTCCCTGCAGAAAAACACCAGCCCTTTTTCCGGGGGAAGGAAAGTGGCTATCCCAGGTTCCTGATTTGAGTTTGTAGGGTTCCCTTGGGACTGGCAGGGCAGCACAGGTTTGAGGTGGGGGCAGGTTGGGTCTGGGACACTGCCTTAATCCTTCAGATATTTTGGAGATGGTCAGGCCAGTCATCGCCAGAGGCCCCTGGGGACAAATACCAGCCCTTTTTCTAAGGAAAGGAATGTGTCCAGCCCAGGTTCCTGTTGTCAGTTTTTAGGGTTCCCTTAGGACTGTCAGGGCAGCACAGGTTTGAGGTGGGGGCAGGTTGGGTCTGGGACACAGCCTAAATCCTTCAGATATTTTGGAGATGGTCGGCCAATCAGCGCCACCGGCCCCTGGGGACAAATACCAGCCCTTATTCTAAGGAAAGGAAAGGTGCCAGCCCCGGTTCCTGTTGTCAGTTTTTAGGGATCTCTTGGGACTGTCAGGGCAGCACAGGTTTCAGGTGGGGGCAGCTTGGGACTGGGACACAGCCTTTGTCTTACGGATTTTTTTCAGGTGGCCGGCAAACCAGGGCCACAGGCCCCAGCAGAAAAACACCACCCCTTTTTCTGGGGGAAGGAAAGTGGCCATCCCAGGTTCCTGATGACAGTTTGCAGTGTTCCCTTGGGACTGGCAGGGCAGCACAGGTTTGAGGTGGGGGCAGCTTGCGTCTGGGACACAGCCTTAATCCTTCCGATATTTTGGAGGTGGTCAGGCCAATCATCGCCACAGGCCCCTGTGGAAAAAGACAGTCCCTTTTCCCTGGGAAAGGAAAGTGGCCATCCCAGGTTCCTGATGTGAGTTTGTAGGGTTCCCGTGGACTGTCAGGGCAGCACAGGTTTGAGGTGGGGGCAGCTTGCGTCTGGGACACAGCCTTAATCGTTCAGATTTTTTAGAGGTGGCCGGCCAACAAGGGCCACAGGCCCCTGAAGACAAAGACAGGCCCTTTTTCCAGGGGAAGGAAAGTGGCCAGCCCAGGTTCCTGATGACAGTTTGCAGGGTTCCCTTGAGACTGTCAGGGCAGCACAAGGTTGAGGTGGGGGCAGGCTCGGTTTGGGACATATCCTTGGTTTTTCAGATTTTTTGGAGGCGGCCGCCCGCTCAGGGCAACAGGACCCTGGCGAAAAAGATCGTCCCTTTTCCCTGGGAAAGGAAAGTGGCCATCCCAGGTTCCTGATGACCGTTTGCAGGGTTCCCTTGAGACTGTCAGGGCCGCTCAAGTTTCAGGTGGGGGCAGGTTGCGTCTGGGACAAATCCTTGGTTGTTCGGATTGTTTTGAGGCGGCCAGACACTCAGGGCCGTGGGCCCCTTTAGACAAAGACCGGCCGTTTTCCCTGGGAAAGGAAAGTTGCCATCCCAGGTTCCTGATGTGAGTTTGTAGGGTTCCCTTGGGACTGGCAGGGCAGCACAGGTTTGAGGTGGGGGCAGGTTGGGTCTGGGACTCAGCCTTAATCCTTCAGATATTTTGGAGATGGTCAGGCCAATCATCGCCACAGGCCCCTGGGGACAAATTCCAGCCCTTTTTCTAAGGAAAGGAATGTGGCCATCCCAGGCTCCTGATGTCAATTTGCAGGGTTCCCTTGGGACTGTCAGGGCTACACAGGTTTGAGGTGGGGGCAGGCTCGGTTTGGGAAATATCCTTGGTTGTTTGGATTTTTTTGAGGCGGCCGGCCACTCAGGGTCCCAGGCCCCTGGAGACAATGACCGGGCCTATTCCCTGGGAAAGGAAAGTGGCCAGCCCAGGTTCCTGATGACAGTTTGCAGTGTTCCCTTGGGACTGTCAGGGCTACACAGGCTTGAGGTGGGGGCAGGTTGGGTCTGGGACACAGCCTTAATCGTTCAGATATTTTGGAGATGGTTGGCCAAGCAGCGGCACAGGCCTCTGGAGGCAAAGACCAGCCCTTTTTAAAAAGAAAGGAATGTGGCCAGGCCAGGTTCCTGTTGTCAGTTTTTAGGGTTCCCTTGGGACTGTCAGGGCTGCACAGGTTTGAGGTGGGGGCAGCTTGCATCTGGGACACAGCCTTAATCATTCAGATATTTTGGAGGCAGCCGCCCGCTCAGGGCAACAGGACCCTGGAGAAAAAGTCCGCCCCTTTTCGCTGGGAAAGGAAAGTGGCCAGATCAGGTTCCTGAAGTCACTTCCAAAAGTTCCCTTGGCACTGTCAGGGTAGCACAGGTTTGTGGTGGGGGAAGCTTGCGTCTGGGACAAGGCCTTGGTTGTTCAGATTTTTTTGAGGCGGCCAGCCACTCAGAGCCACAGGCCCCTGCAGAAAAAGACCAGCCCTTTTTCCAGGGCAAGGAAAGTTGCCATCCCAGGTTCCTGATGACAGTTTGTAGGGTTCCCTTGGACTGTCAGGGCAGCACAGGTTTGAGGTGGGGGCAGCTTGCGTCTGGGACACAGCCTTTGTCTTTCGGATTTTTTAGAGGTGGCCGGCCAACAAGGGCCACAGGCCCCTGAAGACAAAGACAGGCCCTTTTTCCGGGGGAAGGAAAGTGGCCATCCCAGGTTCCTGATTGCTGTTTGCAGGGTTCCCTTGAGACTGTCAGGGCAGCACAAGTTTGAGGTGGGGGCAGGCTCGGTTTGGGACATATCCTTGGTTGTTCAGAATTTTTGGAGGCGGATGGCCACTCAGGGCCAAAGCCCTCTGCAGAAAAAGACCAGCCCTTTTTCCGGGGAACAGAAAGTGGCCATCCCAGGTTCCTGATGTCAATTTGTAGGGTTCCCTTGGGACTGTCAGGGCTACACAGGTTTGAGGTGGGGGCAGGTTGCGTCTGGGACACAGCCGTCATCGTTCAGATTTTTTGGAGGCAGATGGCCATTGGGGGCCACAGGCCGCTGGCGGCACAGACCGGCCCTTTTCCCTGGGAAAGGAAAGTGGCCATCCCAGGTTCTTGAAGTCAGTTCCCAGGGTTCCCTTGGGACTGTCAGGGCAGCACAGGTTTGTGGTGGGGGCAGGCTCGGTTTGGCACATATCCTTGGTTGTTCGGATTTTTTTGAGGCGGCCGGCCACTCAGGGACGCAGGCCTCTGGAGAAAAAGACCGTCCTTTTTCCATGGGAAAGGAAAGTGGCCAGCCCAGGTTCCTGAAGTCAGTTCCCAGGGTTCCCTTGGGACTGTCAGTGCAGCACAGGTTTGTGGTGGGGGCAGCTTGCGTCTGGGACACAGGCTTTGTCTTTCGCATTTTTTCGAGGTTGCCGGCCAACCAGGGCCACAGGTCCCTGCAGAAAAACACCAGCCCTTTTTCCGGGGGAAGGAAAGTGGCTATCCCAGGTTCCTGATTTGAGTTTGTAGGGTTCCCTTGGGACTGGCAGGGCAGCACAGGTTTGAGGTGGGGGCAGGTTGGGTCTGGGACACTGCCTTAATCCTTCAGATATTTTGGAGATGGTCAGGCCAGTCATCGCCAGAGGCCCCTGGGGACAAATACCAGCCCTTTTTCTAAGGAAAGGAATGTGTCCAGCCCAGGTTCCTGTTGTCAGTTTTTAGGGTTCCCTTAGGACTGTCAGGGCAGCACAGGTTTGAGGTGGGGGCAGGTTGGGTCTGGGACACAGCCTAAATCCTTCAGATATTTTGGAGATGGTCGGCCAATCAGCGCCACCGGCCCCTGGGGACAAATACCAGCCCTTATTCTAAGGAAAGGAAAGTGGCCAGCCCCGGTTCCTGTTGTCAGTTTTTAGGGATCTCTTGGGACTGTCAGGGCAGCACAGGTTTCAGGTGGGGGCAGCTTGGGTCTGGGACACAGCCTTTGTCTTACGGATTTTTTTGAGGTGGCCGGCAAACCAGAGCCACAGGCCCCAGCAGAAAAACACCACCCCTTTTTCTGGGGGAAGGAAAGTGGCCATCCCAGGTTCCTGATGACAGTTTGCAGTGTTCCCTTGGGACTGGCAGGGCAGCACAGGTTTGAGGTGGGGGCAGCTTGCGTCTGGGACACAGCCTTAATCCTTCCGATATTTTGGAGGTGGTCAGGCCAATCATCGCCACAGGCCCCTGTGGAAAAAGACAGTCCCTTTTCCCTGGGAAAGGAAAGTGGCCATCCCAGGTTCCTGATGTGAGTTTGTAGGGTTCCCGTGGACTGTCAGGGCAGCACAGGTTTGAGGTGGGGGCAGCTTGCGTCTGGGACACAGCCTTAATCGTTCAGATTTTTTAGAGGTGGCCGGCCAACAAGGGCCACAGGCCCCTGAAGACAAAGACAGGCCCTTTTTCCAGGGGAAGGAAAGTGGCCAGCCCAGGTTCCTGATGACAGTTTGCAGGGTTCCCTTGAGACTGTCAGGGCAGCACAAGGTTGAGGTGGGGGCAGGCTCGGTTTGGGACATATCCTTGGTTTTTCAGATTTTTTGGAGGCGGCCGCCCGCTCAGGGCAACAGGACCCTGGCGAAAAAGATCGTCCCTTTTCCCTGGGAAAGGAAAGTGGCCATCCCAGGTTCCTGATGACCGTTTGCAGGGTTCCCTTGAGACTGTCAGGGCCGCTCAAGTTTCAGGTGGGGGCAGGTTGCGTCTGGGACAAATCCTTGGTTGTTCGGATTGTTTTGAGGTGGCCAGACACTCAGGGCCGTGGGCCCCTTTAGACAAAGACCGGCCGTTTTCCCTGGGAAAGGAAAGTTGCCATCCCAGGTTCCTGATGTGAGTTTGTAGGGTTCCCTTGGGACTGGCAGGGCAGCACAGGTTTGAGGTGGGGGCAGGTTGGGTCTGGGACTCAGCCTTAATCCTTCAGATATTTTGGAGATGGTCAGGCCAATCATCGCCACAGGCCCCTGGGGACAAATTCCAGCCCTTTTTCTAAGGAAAGGAATGTGGCCATCCCAGGCTCCTGATGTCAATTTGCAGGGTTCCCTTGGGACTGTCAGGGCTACACAGGTTTGAGGTGGGGGCAGGCTCGGTTTGGGAAATATCCTTGGTTGTTTGGATTTTTTTGAGGCGGCCGGCCACTCAGGGTCCCAGGCCCCTGGAGACAATGACCGGGCCTATTCCCTGGGAAAGGAAAGTGGCCAGCCCAGGTTCCTGATGACAGTTTGCAGTGTTCCCTTGGGACGTTCAGGGCTACACAGGCTTGAGGTGGGGCAGGTTGGGTCTGGGACACAGCCTTAATCGTTCAGATATTTTGGAGATGGTTGGCCAAGCAGCGGCACAGGCCTCTGGAGGCAAAGACCAGCCCTTTTTAAAAAGAAAGGAATGTGGCCAGGCCAGGTTCCTGTTGTCAGTTTTTAGGGTTCCCTTGGGACTTTCAGGGCTGCACAGGTTTGAGGTGGGGGCAGCTTGCATCTGGGACACAGCCTTAATCATTCAGATATTTTGGAGGCAGCCGCCCGCTCAGGGCAACAGGACCCTGGAGAAAAAGTCCGCCCCTTTTCGCTGGGAAAGGAAAGTGGCCAGATCAGGTTCCTGAAGTCACTTCCAAAAGTTCCCTTGGCACTGTCAGGGTAGCACAGGTTTGTGGTGGGGGAAGCTTGCGTCTGGGACAAGGCCTTGGTTGTTCAGATTTTTTTGAGGCGGCCAGCCACTCAGAGCCACAGGCCCCTGCAGAAAAAGACCAGCCCTTTTTCCAGGGCAAGGAAAGTTGCCATCCCAGGTTCCTGATGACAGTTTGTAGGGTTCCCTTGGACTGTCAGGGCAGCACAGGTTTGAGGTGGGGGCAGCTTGCGTCTGGGACACAGCCTTTGTCTTTCGGATTTTTTAGAGGTGGCCGGCCAACAAGGGCCACAGGCCCCTGAAGACAAAGACAGGCCCTTTTTCCGGGGGAAGGAAAGTGGCCATCCCAGGTTCCTGATTGCTGTTTGCAGGGTTCCCTTGAGACTGTCAGGGCAGCACAAGTTTGAGGTGGGGGCAGGCTCGGTTTGGGACATATCCTTGGTTGTTCAGAATTTTTGGAGGCGGATGGCCACTCAGGGCCAAAGCCCTCTGCAGAAAAAGACCAGCCCTTTTTCCGGGGAACAGAAAGTGGCCATCCCAGGTTCCTGATGTCAATTTGTAGGGTTCCCTTGGGACTGTCAGGGCTACACAGGTTTGAGGTGGGGGCAGGTTGCGTCTGGGACACAGCCGTAATCATTCAGATATTTTGGAGGCAGCCGCCCGCTCAAGGCAACAGGACCCTGGAGAAAAAGTCCGTCCCGTTTCCCTGGGAAAGGAAAGTAGCCATCCCAGGTTCCTGATGACAGTTTGTAGGGTTCCCTTGGGACTGTCAGGGCAGCACAGGTTTGAGGTGGGGGCAGGTTGGGTCTGGGACACAGCCTTAATCCTTCAGATATTTTGGAGGTGGTCAGGACAATCATCGCCACAGGCCCCTGGGGACAAATACCAGCCCTTTTTCTAAGGAAAGGAATGTGGCCAGCCCAGGTTCCTGTTGTCAGTTTTTAGGGATCCCTTGGGACTGTCAGGGCTGCACAGGTTTGAGGTGGGGGCAGCTTGCGTTTGGGACACAGCCTTAATCGTTCAGATTTTTTGGAGGCGGCCGCCCGCTCAGGGCAACAGGAACCTGGAGAAAGAGATCGTCCCTTTTCCCTGGGAAAGGAAAGTGGCCATCCCAGGTTCCTGATGTCAGTTTTTAGAGTTCCCTTGGGACTGTCAGGGCGGCACAGGTTTGTGGTGGGGGCAGGCTCGGTTTGGGACATATCCTTGGTTGTTCGGAATTTTTGGAGGCGGCCGGCCACTCAGGGACGCAGGCCTCTGGAGAAAAAGACCGTCCCTTTTCCATGGGAAAGGAAAGTGGCCAGACCAGGTTCCTGATATCACTTCCCAGGGTTCCCTTTGGACTGTCAGGGCAGCACAGATTTGTGGTGGGGGCAGCTTGCGTCTGGGACACAGCCTTAATAATTCAGATTTTTGGAGGCGGCCTCCCGCTCAGGGCAACAGGACGCTGGTGAAAAAGACCGTCCCTTTTCCCTGTGAAAGGAAAGTAGCCATCTCAGGTTCCTGATGACAGTTTGCAGGGTTCCCTTGGGACTGTCAGGGCAGCACAGGTTTGAGGTGGGGGCAGCTTGGGTCTGGGACACAGCCTTTGTCTTACGGATTTTTTCGAGGTGGCCGGCCAACCAGGGCCACAGGCCCCAGCAGAAAAACACCAGCCCTTTTTCTGGGGGAAGGAAAGTGGCCATCCCAGGTTCCTGATGACAGTTTGCAGTGTTCCCTTGGGACTGGCAGGGCAGCACAGGTTTGAGGTGGGGGCAGCTTGCGTCTGGGACACAGCCTTAATCCTTCCGATATTTTGGAGGTGGTCAGGCCAATCATCGCCACAGGCCCCTGTGGAAAAAGACAGTCCCTTTTCCCTGGGAAAGGAAAGTGGCCATCCCAGGTTCCTGATGACCGTTTGCAGGGTTCCCTTGGGACTGGAAGGGCAGCACAGGTTTGAGGTGGGGGCAGCTTGCGTCTGGGGCACAGCCTTAATCGTTCAGATTTTTTGGAGGCGGCCTCCCGCTCAGGGCAGCAGGACCCTGGAGAAAAAGACCGTCCCTTTTCCCTGGGAAAGGAAAGTGGCCATCCCAGGTTCCTGATGACAGTTTGCAGGGTTCCCTTGGGACTGTCAGGGCAGCACAGGTTTTAGGTGGGGGCAGGTTGCGTCTGGGACACAGCCTTTGGCTTTCGGATTTTTTAGAGGTGGCCGCCCGCTCAGGGCAACAGGCCCCTGCAGAAAAACACCAGCCCTTTATCTGGGGGAAGGCAAGAGACCATCCCAGGTTCCTGATGTCAATTTGCAGGGTTCCCTTGGGACTGTCAGGGCTACACAGGTTTGAGGTGGGGGCAGGCTCGGTTTGGGACATATCCTTGGTTGTTTGGATTGTTTTGAGGCGGCCGGCCACTCAGGGTCCCAGGCCTCTGGAGACAAAGATCGGGCCTATTCCCTGGGAAAGGAAAGTGTCCAGCCCAGGTTCCTGATGTCAATTTGTAGGGTTCCCTTGGGACTGTCAGGGCAGCACAGGTTTGAGGTGGGGGCAGGTTGCCTCTGGGACACAGCCGTAATCATTCGGATATTTTGGAGGCAGCCGCCCGCTCAGGGCATCAGGACCCTGGAGAAAAAGTCTGTCCCTTTTCCCTGGGAAAGGAAAGTGGCCAGACCAGGTTCCTGAACTCAGTTCCCAGGGTTCCCTTGGGACTGTCAGGGCAGCACAGGTTTGTGGTGGGGGCAGCTTGCGTCTGGGACACAGCCTTAATCGTTCAGATTTTTTGGAGGGGGCCTCCCGCTCAGGGCAACAGGAACCTTGAAAAAAAGACCGTCCCTTTTCCCTGGGAAAGGAAAGTAGCCATCCCAGGTTCCTGATGACAGTTTGCAGTGTTCCCTTGGGACTGTCAGGGCAGCACAGGTTTGAGGTGGGGGCAGGTTGGGTCTGGGACACAGCCTTAATAGTTCAGATATTTTGGAGATGGTTGGCCAAGCAGCGGCACCGGCCTCTGGAGACAAAGACCAGCCCTTTTTCAAAAGAAAGGAATGTGGCCAGGCCAGGTTCCTGTTGTCAGTTTTTAGGGTTCCCTTGGGACTGTCAGGGCTGCACAGGTTTGAGGTGGAGGCAGCTTGCGTACGGGACACAGCCTTAATCGTTCAGATTTTTTGGAGGCGGCCGCCCGCTCAGGACAAGACCCTGGAGAAAAAGATCGTCCCTTTTCCCTGGGAACGGAAAGTGGCCATCCCAGGTTCCTGATGTCAATTTGCAAGGTTCCCTTGGGATTGTCCGGGCATCACAGTTTTGAGGTGGGGGCAGGTTGGGTCTGGGACACAGCCTTTGTCTTTCGGATTTTTTAGAGGTGGCCGGCCAACAAGGGCCAAAGGCCCCTGCGGACAAAGACAGGCCCTTTTTCCGGGGGAAGGAAAGTGGCCAGCCCAGGTTCCTGATTGCAGTTTGCAGGGTTCCCTTGAGACTGTCAGGGCAGAAAAAATTTGAGGTGGGGGCAGGCTCGGTTTGGGACATATCCTTCGTTTTTCAGATTTTTGGAGGCGGATGGCCACTCAGGGCCAAAGCCCTCTGCAGAAAAAGACCAGCCCTTTTTCCGGGGAAAGGAAAGTGGCCAGCCCAGGTTCCTGATGTCAATTTGTAGGGTTCCCTTGGGACTGTCAGGGCGGCAAAGGTTTGAGGTGGGGGCAGCTTGCGTCTGGGACACAGCCGTAATCATTCAGATATTTTGGAGGCAGCCGCCCGGTCAGGGCAACAGGACCCTGGAGAAAAAGTCCGTCCCTTTTCCCTGGGAAAGGAAATTAGCCATCCCAGGCTCCTGATGTCAGTTCCCAGGGTTCCCTTTGGACTGTCAGGGCAGCACAGATTTGTGGTGGGGGCAGCTTGCGTCTGGGACACAGCCTTAATCGTTCAGATTTTTTGGAGGCGGCCGCCCGCTCAGGACAACAAGACCCTGGAGAAAAAGTCCGTCCCTTTTCCCTGGGAAAGGAAAGTGGCCATCCCAGGTTCCTGATGACAGTTTGCAGGGTTCCCTTGGGACTGTCAGGGCAGCACAGGTTTGAGGTGGGGGCAGGTTGCGTCTGGGACACAGCCTTTGGCTTTCGGATTTTTTAGAGGTGGCCGCCCGCTCAGGGCAACAGGCCCCTGAAGAAAAACACCAGCCCTTTATCTGGGGGAAGGAAAGAGACCATCCCAGGTTCCTGATGTCAATTTGCAGGGTTCCCTTGGGACTGTCAGGGCTACAAAGGTTTGAGGTGGGGGCAGGCTCGGTTTGGGACATATCCTTGGTTGTTTGGATTGTTTTGAGGCGGCCGGCCACTCAGGGTCCCAGGCCTCTGGAGACAAAGATCGGGCCTATTCCCTGGGAAAGGAAAGTGGCCAGCCCAGGTTCCTGATGTCAATTTGTAGGGTTCCCTTGGGACTGTCAGGGCAGCACAGGTTTGAGGTGAGGGCAGGTATCCTCTGGGACACAGCCGTAATCATTCAGATATTTTGGAGGCGGCCTCCCGCTCAGGGCAACAGGAACCTGGAAAAAAAGACCGTCCCTTTTCCCTGGGAAAGGAAAGTAGCCATCCCAGGTTCCTGATGACAGTTTGCAGTGTTCCCTTGGGACTGGCAGGGCAGCACAGGTTTGAGGTGGGGGCAGGTTGGGTCTGGGACACAGCCTTAATCGTTCAGATATTTTGGAGATGGTTGGCCAAGCAGCGGCACCGGCCTCTGGAGACAAAGACCAGCCCTTTTTCAAAAGAAAGGAATGTGGCCAGGCCAGGTTCCTGTTGTCAGTTTTTAGGGTTCCCTTGGGACTGTCAGGGCTGCACAGGTTTGAGGTGGAGGCAGCTTGCGTACGGGACACAGCCTTAATCGTTCAGATTTTTGGAGGCGGCCTCCCGCTCAGGACAACAAGACCCTGGAGAAAAAGATCGTCCCTTTTCCCTGGGAACGGAAAGTGGCCATCCCAGGTTCCTGATGTCAATTTGCAGGGTTCCCTTGGGATTGTCCGGGCAGCACAGTTTTGAGGTGGGGGCAGGTTGGGTCTGGGACACAGCCTTTGTCTTTCGGATTTTTTAGAGGTGGCCGGCCAACAAGGGCCAAAGGCCCCTGCAGACAAAGACAGGCCCTTTTTCCGGGGGAAGGAAAGTGGCCAGCCCAGGTTCCTGATGACAGTTTGCAGGGTTCCCTTGAGACTGTCATAGCAGCACAAGTTTGAGGTGGGGGCAGGCTCGGTTTGGGACATATCCTTGCTTGTTCGGATTTTTTTGAGGCGGCCAGGCACTCAGGGCCAAAGCCCTCTGCAGAAAAAGACCAGCCCTTTTTCCGGGGAAAGGAAAGTGGCCATCCCAGGTTCCTGATGTCACTTTAAAGGGTTCCCTAGGGACTGTCAGTGCAGCACAGGTTTGAGGTGGGGGCAGGTTGCGTCTGGGACACAGCCGTTATCGTTCAGATTTTTTGGAGGCACATGGCCATTGGGGGCCACAGGCCGCTGGCGGCACAGACCGGCCCTTTTCCCTGGGAAAGGAAAGTGGCCATCCCAGGTTCCTGAAGTCAGTTCCCAGGGTTCCCTTGGGACTGTCAGGGCAGCACAGGTTTGTGGTGGGGGCAGGCTCGGTTTGGGACATATCCTTGGTTGTTCGGATTTTTTGGAGGCAGCCGGCCACTCATGGACGCAGGCCTCTGGAGAAAAAGACCGTCCTTTTTCCATGGGAAAGGAAAGTGACCAGCCCAGGTTCCTGAAGTCAGTTCCCAGGGTTCCCTTGGGACTGTCAGGGCAGCACAGGTTTGTGGTGGGGGCAGCTTGCGCCTGGGACACTGCCTTAATCGTTCAGATTTTTTGGAGGGGGCCTCCCCCTCAGGGCAGCAGGACCCTGGAGAAAAAGACCGTCCCTTTTCCCTGGGAAAGGAAAGTGGCCATCCCAGGTTCCTGATGTCAGTTTTTATAGTTCCCTTGGGACTGTCAGGGCAGCACAGTTTTGAGGTGGGGGCAGGTTGGGTCTGGGACACTGCCTTAATCCTTCAGATATTTTGGAGATGGTCAGGCCAGTCATCGCCAGAGGCCCCTGGGGACAAATACCAGCCCTTTTTCTAAGGAAAGGAATGTGGCCAGCCCAGGTTCCTGCTGTCAGTTTTTAGGGTTCCCTTGGGACTGTCAGGGCAGCACAGGTTTGAGGTGGGGGCAGGTTGGGTCTGGGACACAGCCTTAATCGTTCAGATTTTTTGGAGATGGTTGGCCAATCAGTGGCACAGGCCTCTGGGGACAAAGACCAGCCCTTTTTCAAAAGAAAGGAATGTGGCCAGGCCAGGTTCCTGTTGTCAGTTTTTAGGGTTCCCTTGGGACTGTCAGGGCTGCACAGGTTTGAGGTGGGGGCAGCTTGCATCTGGGACACAGCCTTAATCATTCAGATATTTTGGAGGCAGCCGCCCGCTCAGGGCAACAGGACCCTGGAGAAAAAGTCCGTCCCTTTTCGCTGGGAAAGGAAAGTGGCCAGATCAGGTTCCTGAAGTCACTTCCAAAAGTTCCCTTGGCACTGTCAGGGTAGCACAGGTTTGTGGTGGGGGAAGCTTGCGTCTGGGACAAGGCCTTGGTTGTTCAGATTTTTTTGAGGCGGCCAGCCACTCAGAGCCTCCGGCCCCTGCAGAAAAAGACCAGCCCTTTTTCCAGGGCAAGGAAAGTTGCCATCCCAGGTTCCTGATGACAGTTTGTAGGGTTCCCGTGGACTGTCAGGGCAGCACAGGTTTGAGGTGGGGGCAGCTTGCGTCTGGGACACAGCCTTTGTCTTTCGGATTTTTTAGAGGTGGCCGGCCAACAAGGGCCACAGGCCCCTGAAGACAAAGACAGGCCCTTTTTCCAGGGGAAGGAAAGTGGCCAGCCCAGGTTCCTGATGACAGTTTGCAGGGTTCCCTTGAGACTGTCAGGGCAGCACAAGGTTGAGGTGGGGGCAGGCTCGGTTTGGGACATATCCTTGGTTTTTCAGATTTTTTGGAGGCGGCCGCCCGCTCAGGGCAACAGGACCCTGGCGAAAAAGATCGTCCCTTTTCCCTGGGAAAAGAAAGTGGCCATCCCAGGTTCCTGATGTCAATTTGCAGGGTTCCCTTGAGACTGTCAGGGCCGCTCAAGTTTCAGGTGGGGGCAGGTTGCGTCTGGGACAAATCCTTGGTTGTTCGGATTGTTTTGAGGCGGCCAGACACTCAGGGCCGTGGGCCCCTTTAGACAAAGACCGGCCGTTTTCCCTGGGAAAGGAAAGTTGCCATCCCAGGTTCCTGATGTGAGTTTGTAGGGTTCCCTTGGGACTGTCAGGGCAGCACAGGTTTGAGGTGGGGGCAGGTTGGGTCTGGGACTCAGCCTTAATCCTTCAGATATTTTGGAGATGGTCAGGCCAATCATCACCAAAGGCCCCTGGGGACAAATTCCAGCCCTTTTTCTAAGGAAAGGAATGTGGCCATCCCAGGCTCCTGATGTCAATTTGCAGGGTTCCCTTGGGACTGTCAGGGCTACACAGGTTTGAGGTGGGGGCAGGCTCGGTTTGGGAAATATCCTTGGTTGTTTGGATTTTTTTGAGGCGGCCGGCCACTCAGGGTCCCAGGCCCCTGGAGACAATGACCGGGCCTATTCCCTGGGAAAGGAAAGTGGCCAGCCCAGGTTCCTGATGACAGTTTGCAGTGTTCCCTTGGGACTGTCAGGGCTACACAGGCTTGAGGTGGGGGCAGGTTGGGTCTGGGACACAGCCTTAATCGTTCAGATATTTTGGAGATGATTGGCCAAGCAGCGGCACAGGCCTCTGGAGGCAAAGACCAGCCCTTTTTAAAAAGAAAGGAATGTGGCCAGGCCAGGTTCCTGTTGTCAGTTTTTAGGGTTCCCTTGGGACTGTCAGGGCTGCACAGGTTTGTGGTGGGGGCAGCTTGCGTTTGGGACACAGCCTTAATCGTTCAGATTTTTTGGAGGCGGCCGCCCGCTCAGGGCAACAGGAACCTGGAGAAAACGATCGTCCCTTTTCCCTGGGAAAGGAAAGTGGCCATCCCAGGTTCCTGATGTCAGTTTTTAGAGTTCCCTTGGGACTGTCAGGGCGGCACCGGTTTGTGGTGGGGGCTGGCTCGGTTTGGGACATATCCTTGGTTGTTCGGAATTTTTGGAGGCGGCCGGCCACTCAGGGACGCAGGCCTCTGGAGAAAAAGACCGTCCCTTTTCCATGGGAAAGGAAAGTGGCCCGACCAGGTTCCTGATATCACTTCCCAGGGTTCCCTTTGGACTGTCAGGGCAGCACAGATTTGTGGTGGGGGCAGCTTGCGTCTGGGACACAGCCTTAATAATTCAGATTTTTGGAGGCGGCCTCCCGCTCAGGGCAACAGGACGCTGGAGAAAAAGACCGTCCCTTTTCCCTATGAAAGGAAAGTAGCCATCTCAGGTTCCTGATGACAGTTTGCAGGGTTCCCTTGGGACTGTCAGGGGCAGCACAGGTTTGAGGTGGGGGCAGCTTGGGTCTGGGACACAGCCTTTGTCTTACGGATTTTTTCGAGGTGGCCGGCCAACCAGGGCCACAGGCCCCTGCAGAAAAACACCAGCCCTTTTCTGGGGGAAGGAAAGTGGCCATCCCAGGTTCCTGATGACAGTTTGCAGTGTTCCCTTGGGACTGGCAGGGCAGCACAGGTTTGAGGTGGGGGCAGGTTGGGTCTGGGACACAGCCTTAATCCTTCCGATATTTTGGAGGTGGTCAGGCCAATCATCGCCACAGGCCCCTGTGGAAAAAGACAGTCCCTTTTCCCTGGGAAAGGAAAGTGGCCATCCCAGGTTTCTGATGACATTTTGCAGGGTTCCCTTGGGACTGTCAGGGCAGCACAGGTTTGAGGTGGGGGCAGCTTGCGTCTGGGACACAGCCTTAATCGTTCAGATTTTTTGGAGGCGGCCTCCCCCTCAGGGCAGCAGGACCCTGGAGAAAAAGAGACCGTCCCTTTTCCCTGGGAAAGGAAAGTGGCCATCCCAGGTTCCTGATGACAGTTTGCAGGGTTCCCTTGGGGCTGTCAGGGCAGCACAGGTTTGAGGTGGGGGCAGGTTGCGTCTGGGACACAGCCTTTGGCTTTCGGATTTTTTAGAGGTGGCCGCCCGCTCAGGGCAACAGGCCCCTGCAGAAAAACACCAGCCCTTTATCTGGGGAAGGAAAAGTAGCCATCCCAGGTTCCTGATGTCAATTTGCAGGGTTCCCTTGGGACTGTCAGGGCTACACAGGTTTGAGGTGGGGGCAGGCTCGGTTTGGGACATATCCTTGGTTGTTTGGATTGTTTTGAGGTGGCCGGCCACTCAGGGACCCAGGCCTCTGGAGACAAAGATCGGGCCTATTCCCTGGGAAAGGAAAGTGGCCAGCCCAGGTTCCTGATGTCAATTTGTAGGGTTCCCTTGGGACTGTCAGGGCAGCACAGGTTTGAGGTGGGGGCAGCTTGCGTCTGGGACACAGCCGTAATAATTCAGATATTTTGGAGGCAGCCGCCCGCTCAAGGCAACAGGACCCTGGAGAAAAAGTCCGTCCCGTTTCCCTGGGAAAGGAAAGTAGCCATCCCAGGTTCCTGATGACAGTTTGCAGGGTTCCCTTGGGACTGTCAGGCAGCACAGGTTTGAGGTGGGGGCAGGTTGGGTCTGGGACACAGCCTTAATCCTTCAGATATTTTGGAGGTGGTCAGGACAATCATCGCCACAGGCCCCTGGGGACACATACCAGCCCTTTTTCTAAGGAAAGGAATGTGGCCAGCCCAGGTTCCTGTTGTCACTTTTTAGGGATCCCATGGGACTGTCAGGGCTGCACAGGTTTGAGGTGGGGCAGCTTGCGTTTGGGACACAGCCTTAATCGTTCAGATTTTTTGGAGGCGGCCGCCCGATCAGGGCAACAGGCCCCTGCAGAAAAAATCGTCCCTTTTCCTGGGAAAGGAAAATGGCCATCCCAGGTTCCTGATGTCAGTTTTTAGAGTTCCCTTGGGACTGTCAGGGCTACACAGGTTTGAGGTGGGGCAGGCTCGGTTTGGGACATATCCTTGGTTGTTTGGATTGTTTTGAGGTGGCCGGCCACTCAGGGTCCCAGGCCTCTGGAGACAAAGATCGGGCCTATTCCTTGGGAAAGGAAAGTGGCCAGCCCAGGTTCCTGATGTCAATTTGTAGGGGTTCCCTTGGGACTGTCAGGGCAGCACAGGTTTGTGGTGGGGGCAGCTTGCGTCTGGGACACAGCCTTAATCGTTCAGATTTTTTGGAGGGGGCCTCCCCCTCAGGGCAGCAGGACCCTGGAGAAAAAGGACCGTCCCTTTTCCCTGGGAAAGGAAAGTGGCCATCCCAGGTTCCTGATGACAGTTTGCAGGGTTCCCTTGGGACTGTCAGGGCAGCACAGGTTTGAGGTGGGGGCAGGTTGCGTCTGGGACACAGGCTTTGTCTTTCGCATTTTTTCGAGGTGGCCGGCCAACCAGGGCCACAGGCCCCTGCAGAAAAACACCAGCCCTTTTTCCGGGGGAAGGAAAGTGGCTATCCCGGGTTCCTGATGTGAGTTTGTAGGGTTCCCTTGGGACTGGCAGGGCAGCACAGGTTTGAGGTGGGGGCAGGTTGGGTCTGGGACACTGCCTTAATCCTTCAGATATTTTGGAGATGGTCAGGCCAGGCATCGCCAGAGGCCCCTGGGGACAAATACCAGCCCCTTTTTCTAAGGAAAGGAATGTGGCCAGCCCCGGTTCCTGTTGTCAGTTTTTAGGGTTCCCTTGGGACTGTCAGGGCAGCTAAGATTTGTGGTGGGGGCAGGTTGGGTCTGGGACACAGCCTAAATCCTTCAGATATTTTGGAGATGGTCGGCCAATCAGCGCCACAGGCCCCTGGGGACAAATACCAGCCCTTTTTCTAAGGAAAGGAAAGTGGCCAGCCCCGGTTCCTGTTGTCAGTTTTTAGGGTTCCCTTGGGACTGTCAGGGCAGCTAAGATTTGTGGTGGGGGCAGGTTGGGTCTGGGACACAGCCTTAATCGTTCAGATTTTTTGGAGATGGTTGGCCAATCAGTGGCACAGGCCTCTGGGGACAAAGACCAGCCCTTTTTCAAAAGAAAGGAATGTGGCCAGGCCAGGTTCCTGTTGTCAGTTTTTAGGGTTCCCTTGGGACTGTCAGGGCTGCACAGGTTTGAGGTGGGGGCAGCTTGCATCTGGGACACAGCCTTAATCATTCAGATATTTTGGAGGCAGCCGCCCGCTCAGGGCAACAGGACCCTGGAGAAAAAGTACGTCCCTTTTCGCTGGGAAAAGAAAGGGGCCAGATCAGGTTCCTGAAGTCACTTCCAAAAGTTCCCTTGGCACTGTCAGGGTAGCACAGGTTTGTGGTGGGGGAAGCTTGCGTCTGGGACAAGGCCTTGGTTGTTCAGATTTTTTTGAGGCGGCCAGCCACTCAGAGCCACAGGCCCCTGCAGAAAAAGACCAGCCCTTTTTCCAGGGCAAGGAAAGTTGCCATCCCAGGTTCCTGATGTGAGTTTGTAGGGTTCCCTTGGACTGTCAGGGCAGCACAGGTTTGAGGTGGGGGCAGCTTGCGTCTGGGACACAGCCTTTGTCTTTCGGATTTTTTAGAGGTGGCCGGCCAACAAGGGCCACAGGCCCCTGAAGATAAAGACAGGCCCTTTTTCCAGGGGAAGGAAAGTGGCCAGCCCAGGTTCCTGATGACAGTTTGCAGGGTTCCCTTGAGACTGTCAGGGCAGCACAAGTTTGAGGTGGGGGCAGGCTCGGTTTGGGACATATCCTTGGTTTTTCAGATTTTTTGGAGGCGGCCGCCCGCTCAGGGCAACAGGACCCTGGCGAAAAAAATCGTCCCTTTTCCCTGGGAAAGGAAAGTGGCCATCCCAGGTTCCTGATGACCATTTGCAGGGTTCCCTTGAGACTGTCAGGGCCGCTCAAGTTTCAGGTGGGGGCAGGTTGCGTCTGGGACAAATCCTTGGTTGTTCGGATTGTTTTGAGGCGGCCAGACACTCAGGGCCATGGGCCCCTTTAGACAAAGACCGGCCGTTTTCCCTGGGAAAGGAAAGTTGCCATCCCAGGTTCCTGATGTCAGTTTTTAGAGTTCCCTTGGGACTGTCAGGGCGGCACAGGTTTGTGGTGGGGGCAGGCTCGGTTTGGGACATATCCTTGGTTGTTCGGAATTTTTGGAGGCGGCCGGCCACTCAGGGACGCAGGCCTCTGGAGAAAAAGACCGTCCCTTTTCCATGGGAAAGGAAAGTGGCCAGACCAGGTTCCTGATATCACTTCCCAGGGTTCCCTTTGGACTGTCAGGGCAGCACAGATTTGTGGTGGGGGCAGCTTGCGTCTGGGACACAGCCTTAATAATTCAGATTTTTGGAGGCGGCCTCCCGCTCAGGGCAACAGGACGCTGGAGAAAAAGACCGTCCCTTTTCCCTGGGAAAGGAAAGTAGCCATCTCAGGTTCCTGATGACAGTTTGCAGGGTTCCCTTGGGACTGTCAGGGCTACACAGGCTTGAGGTGGGGGCAGGTTGGGTCTGGGACACAGCCTTAATCCTTCCGATATTTTGGAGGTGGTCAGGCCAATCATCGCCACAGGCCCCTGTGGAAAAAGACAGTCCCTTTTCCCTGGGAAAGGAAAGTGGCCATCCCAGGTTCTTGATGACATTTTGCAGGGTTCCCTTGGGACTGTCAGGGCAGCACAGGTTTGCGGTGGGGGCAGCTTGCGTCTGGGACACAGCCTTAATCGTTCAGATTTGTTGGAGGCGGCCTCCCGCTCAGGGCAGCAGGACCCTGGAGAAAAAGACCGTCCCTTTTCCCTGGGAAAGGAAAGTGGCCATCCCAGGTTCCTGATGACAGTTTGCAGGGTTCCCTTGGGACTGTCAGGGCAGCACAGGTTTGAGGTGGGGGCAGGTTGCGTCTGGGACACAGCCTTTGGCTTTCGGATTTTTTAGAGGTGGCCGCCCGCTCAGGGCAACAGGCCCCTGCAGAAAAACACCAGCCCTTTATCTGGGGGAAGGAAAAGTAGCCATCCCAGGTTCCTGATGTCAATTTGCAGGGTTCCCTTGGGACTGTCAAGGCTACACAGGTTTGAGGTGGGGGCAGGCTCGGTTTGGGACATATCCTTGGTTGTTTGGATTGTTTTGAGGCGGCCGGTCACTCAGGGTCCCCGGCCTCTGGAGACAAAGATCGGGCCTATTCCCTGGGAAAGGAAAGTGGCCAGCCCAGGTTCCTGATGTCAATTTGTAGGGTTCCCTTGGGACTGTCAGGGCAGCACCGGTTTGTGGTGGGGGCAGCTTGCGTCTGGGACACAGCCTTAATCGTTCAGATTTTTTGGAGGGGGCCTCCCCCTCAGGGCAGCAGGACCCTGGAGAAAAAGTCCGTCCCTTTTCCCTGGGAAAGGAAAGTAGCCATCTCAGGTTCCTGATGACAGTTTGCAGGGTTCCCTTGGGACTGTCAGGGCTACACAGGTTTGAGGTGGGGTCAGGTTGGGTCTGGGACACTGCCTTAATCATTCAGATATTTTGGAGATGATCAGGCCAATCATTGCCACAGGCCCCTGGGGACAAATACCAGCCCTTTTTCTAAGGAAAGGAATGTGGCCAGCCCAGGTTCCTGTTGTCAGTTTTTAGGGTTCCCTTGGGACTGGTAGGGCAGCACAGGTTTGAGGTGGGGGCAGGTTGGGTCTGGGACACAGCCTAAATCCTTCAGATATTTTGGAGATGGTCGGCCAATCAGCGCCACAGGCCCCTGGGGACAAATACCAGCCCTTTTTCTAAGGAAAGGAAAGTGGCCAGCCCAGGTTCCTGTTGTCAGTTTTTAGGGTTCCCTTGGGACTGTCAGGGCAGCACAGGTTTGAAGTGGGGGCAGGTTGGGTCTGGGACACAGCCTTAATCGTTCAGATATTTTGGAGGCAGCCGCCCGCTCAGGGCAACAGGACCCTGGAGAAAAAGACCGTCCCTTTTCCCTGGGAAAGGAAAGTGGCCAGACCAGGTTCCTGAAGTCACTTCCCAGGGTTCCCTTGGCACTGTCAGGGCTGCACAGGTTGGTGGTGGGGGCAGCTTGCGTCTGGGACACAGCCTTAATCGTTCAGATTTTTTGGAGTCGGCCGCCTGCTCAGGGCAACAGGACCCTGGAGAAAAAGACCGTCCCTTTTCCCTGGGAAAGGAAAGTGGCCAGCCCAGGTTCCTGATGGCAGTTTGCACGGTTCCCTTGAGACTGTCAGGGCCGCACAAGTTTGAGGTGGGGGCAGGTTGCGCTTGGGACAAGGCCTTGGTTGTTCAGATTTTTTTGAGGCGGCCAGCCACTCAGAGCCACAGGCCCCTGCAGAAAAAGACCAGCCCTTTTTCCGGGGAAAGGAAAGTGGCCATCCCAGGTTCCTGATGACAGTTTGCAGGGTTCCCTTGGGACTGTCAGGGCAGCACAGGTTTGAGGTGGGGGCAGCTTGCGTCTGGGACACAGCCTTAATCGTTCAGATATTTTGGAGATGGTTGGCCAATCAGTGGCACAGGCCTCTGGAGACAAAGACCAGCCCTTTTTCAAAAGAAAGGAAGGTGGCCAGGCCAGGTTCCTGTTGTCAGTTTTTAGGGTTCCCTTGGGACTGTCAGGGCTGCACAGGTTTGAGGTGGGGGCAGCTTGCGTCTGAGACACAGCCTTAATCGTTCCAATTTTTTGGAGTCGGCCGCCCGCTCAGGGCAACAGGAACCTGGAGAAAAAGATCGTGCCTTTTCCCTGGGAAAGGAAAGTGGCCATCCCAGGTTCCTGATGTCAGTTTTTAGAGTTCCGTTGGGACTGTCAGGGCGGCACAGGTTTGTGGTGGGGGCAGGCTCGGTTTGGGACATATCCTTGGTTGTCCGGATTTTTTGGAGGTGGCCGGCCACTCAGGGATGCAGGCCTCTGGAGAAAAAGACCGTCCCTTTTCCATGGGAAAGGAAAGTTGCCAGCCCAGGTTCCTGAAGTCAGTTCCCAGGGTTCCCTTGGGACGGTCAGGGCAGCACAGGTTTGTGGTGGGGGCAGCTTGCGTCTGGGACACAGCCTTAATCGTTCAGATTTTTGGAGGCGGCCTCCCACTCAGGGCAGCAGGACCCTGGAGAAAAAGACCGTCCCTTTTCCCTGTGAAAGGAATGTGGCCATCCCAGGTTCCTGATGTCAATTTGCAGGGTTCCCTTGGGACTGTCAGGGCTACACCGGTTTGAGGTGGGGGCCGGTTGCGTCTGGGACACAGCCGTAATCATTCAGATATTTTGGAGGCAGCCGCCTGCTCAGGGCAAAAGGACCCTGGAGAAAAAGACCGTCCCTTTTCCCTGGGAAAGGAAAGTGGCCAGACCAGGTTCCTGAAGTCACTTCCCAGGGTTCCCTTGGCACTGTCAGGGCTGCACAGGTTGGTGGTGGGGGCAGCTTGCGTCTGGGACACAGCCTTAATCGTTCAGATTTTTTGGAGGCGGCCGCCTGCTCAGGGCAACAGGACCCTGGAGAAAAAGACCGTCCCTTTTCCCTGGGAAAGGAAAGTGGCCAGACCAGGTTCCGGAACTCAGTTCCCAGGGTTCCCTTGGGACTGTCAGGGCAGCACAGATTTGTGGTGGGGGCAGCTTGCGTCTGGGACACAGCCTTAATAATTCAGATTTTTGGAGGCGGCCTCCCGCTCAGGGCAACAGGACGCTGGAGAAAAAGACCGTCCCTTTTCCCTGTGAAAGGAAAGTAGCCATCTCAGGTTCCTGATGACAGTTTGTAGGGTTCCCTTGGGACTGTCAGGGCAGCACAGGTTTGAGGTGGGGGCAGGTTGCGTCTGGGACACAGCCTTAATCCTTCCGATATTTTGGAGGTGGTCAGGCCAATCATCGCCACAGGCCCCTGTGGAAAAAGACAGTCCCTTTTCCCTGGGAAAGGAAAGTGGCCATCCCAGGTTCTTGATGACATTTTGCAGGGTTCCCTTGGGACTGTCAGGGCAGCACAGGTTTGAGGTGGGGGCAGCTTGCGTCTGGGGCACAGCCTTAATCGTTCAGATTTGTTGGAGGCGGCCTCCCGCTCAGGGCAGCAGGACCCTGGAGAAAAAGACCGTCCCTTTTCCCTGGGAAAGGAAAGTGGCCATCCCAGGTTCCTGATGACAGTTTGCAGGGTTCCCTTGGGGCTGTCAGGGCAGCACAGGTTTGAGGTGGGGTCAGGTTGCGTCTGGGACACAGCCTTTGGCTTTCGGATTTTTTAGAGGTGGCCGCCCGCTCAGGGCAACAGGCCCCTGCAGAAAAACACCAGCCCTTTATCTGGGGGAAGGAAAAGTAGCCATCCCAGGTTCCTGATGTCAATTTGCAGGGTTCCCTTGGGACTGTCAAGGCTACACAGGTTTGAGGTGGGGGCAGGCTCGGTTTGGGACATATCCTTGGTTGTTTGGATTGTTTTGAGGCGGCCGGTCACTCAGGGTCCCAGGCCTCTGGAGACAAAGATCGGGCCTATTCCCTGGGAAAGGAAAGTGGCCAGCCCAGGTTCCTGATGTCAATTTGTAGGGTTCCCTTGGGACTGTCAGGGCAGCACCGGTTTGTGGTGGGGGCAGCTTGCGTCTGGGACACAGCCTTAATCGTTCAGATTTTTTGGAGGGGGCCTCCCCCTCAGGGCAGCAAGACCCTGGAGAAAAAGTCCGTCCCTTTTCCCTGGGAAAGGAAAGTAGCCATCTCAGGTTCCTGATGACAGTTTGCAGGGTTCCCTTGGGACTGTCAGGGCTACACAGGTTTGAGGTGGGGTCAGGTTGGGTCTGGGACACTGCCTTAATCATTCAGATATTTTGGAGATGATCAGGCCAATCATTGCCACAGGCCCCTGGGGACAAATACCAGCCCTTTTTCTAAGGAAAGGAATGTGGCCAGCCCAGGTTCCTGTTGTCAGTTTTTAGGGTTCCCTTGGGACTGGTAGGGCAGCACAGGTTTGAGGTGGGGGCAGGTTGGGTCTGGGACACAGCCTAAATCCTTCAGATATTTTGGAGATGGTCGGCCAATCAGCGCCACAGGCCCCTGGGGACAAATACCAGCCCTTTTTCTAAGGAAAGGAAAGTGGCCAGCCCAGGTTCCTGTTGTCAGTTTTTAGGGTTCCCTTGGGACTGTCAGGGCAGCACAGGTTTGAAGTGGGGGCAGGTTGGGTCTGGGACACAGCCTTAAACCTACAGATATTTTGGAGATGGTTGGCCAATCAGTGGCACAGGCCTCTGGAGACAAAGACCAGCCCTTTTTCAAAAGAAAGGAAGGTGGCCAGGCCAGGTTCCTGTTGTCAGTTTTTAGGGTTCCCTTGGGACTGTCAGGGCTGCACAGGTTTGAGGTGGGGGCAGCTTGCGTCTGAGACACAGCCTTAATCGTTCCAATTTTTTGGAGTCGGCCGCCCGCTCAGGGCAACAGGAACCTGGAGAAAAAGATCGTCCCTTTTCCCTGGGAAAGGAAAGTGGCCATCCCAGGTTCCTGATGTCAGTTTTTAGAGTTCCGTTGGGACTGTCAGGGCGGCACAGGTTTGTGGTGGGGGCAGCTTGCGTCTGGGACACAGCCTTAATCGTTCAGATTTTTGGAGGCGGCCTCCCACTCAGGGCAGCAGGACCCTGGAGAAAAAGACCGTCCCTTTTCCCTGTGAAAGGAATGTGGCCATCCCAGGTTCCTGATGTCAATTTGCAGGGTTCCCTTGGGACTGTCAGGGCTACACCGGTTTGAGGTGGGGGCCGGTTGCGTCTGGGACACAGCCGTAATCATTCAGATATTTTGGAGGCAGCCGCCTGCTCAGGGCAACAGGACCCTGGAGAAAAAGACCGTCCCTTTTCCCTGGGAAAGGAAAGTGGCCAGACCAGGTTCCTGAAGTCACTTCCCAGGGTTCCCTTGGCACTGTCAGGGCTGCACAGGTTGGTGGTGGGGGCAGCTTGCGTCTGGGACACAGCCTTAATCGTTCAGATTTTTTGGCGGCGGCCGCCTGCTCAGGGCAACAGGACCCTGGAGAAAAAGACCGTCCCTTTTCCCTGGGAAAGGAAAGTGGCCAGCCCAGGTTCCTGATGGCAGTTTGCACGGTTCCCTTGAGACTGTCAGGGCCGCACAAGTTTGAGGTGGGGGCAGGTTGCGCTTGGGACAAGGCCTTGGTTGTTCAGATTTTTTTGAGGCGGCCAGCCACTCAGAGCCACAGGCCCCTGCAGAAAAAGACCAGCCCTTTTTCCGGGGAAAGGAAAGTGGCCATCCCAGGTTCCTGATGACAGTTTGCAGGGTTCCCTTGGGACTGTCAGGGCAGCACAGGTTTGAGGTGGGGGCAGGTTGGGTCTGGGACACAGCCTTAAACCTACAGATATTTTGGAGATGGTTGGCCAATCAGTGGCACAGGCCTCTGGAGACAAAGACCAGCCCTTTTTCAAAAGAAAGGAAGGTGGCCAGGCCAGGTTCCTGTTGTCAGTTTTTAGGGTTCCCTTGGGACTGTCAGGGCTGCACAGGTTTGAGGTGGGGGCAGCTTGCGTCTGAGACACAGCCTTAATCGTTCCGATTTTTTGGAGTCGGCCGCCCGCTCAGGGCAACAGGAACCTGGAGAAAAAGATCGTCCCTTTTCCCTGGGAAAGGAAAGTGGCCATCCCAGGTTCCTGATGTCAGTTTTTAGAGTTCCCTTGGGACTGTCAGGGCGGCACAGGTTTGTGGTGTGGGCAGGCTCGGTTTGGGACATATCCTTGGTTGTCCGGATTTTTTGGAGGTGGCCGGCCACTCAGGGACGCAGGCCTCTGGAGAAAAAGACCGTCCCTTTTCCATGGGAAAGGAAAGTTGCCAGCCCAGGTTCCTGATGACAGTTTGCAGGGTTCCCTTGGGACTGTCAGGGCAGCACAGGTTTGTGGTGGGGGCAGCTTGCGTCTGGGACACAGCCTTAATCGTTCAGATTTTTGGAGGCGGCCTCCCACTCAGGGCAGCAGGACCCTGGAGAAAAAGACCGTCCCTTTTCACTGGGAAAGGAATGTGGCCATCCCAGGTTCCTGATGTCAATTTGCAGGGTTCCCTTGGGACTGTCAGGGCTACACCGGTTTGAGGTGGGGGCCGGTTGCGTCTGGGACACAGCCGTAATCATTCAGATATTTTGGAGGCAGCCGCCCGCTCAGGGCAACAGGACCCTGGAGAAAAAGACCGTCCCTTTTCCCTGGGAAAGGAAAGTGGCCAGCCCAGGTTCCTGAACTCAGTTCCCAGGGTTCCCTTGGGACTGTCAGTGCAGCACAGGTTTGTGGTGGGGGCAGCTTGCGTCTGGGACACAGCCTTAATCGTTCAGATTTTTTGAAGGCAGATGGCCATTGGGGCCCACAGGCCGCTGGCCGCACAGACCGGCCGTTTTCCCTGGGAAAGGAAAGGGGCCAGCCCAGGTTCCTGAAGTCACTTCCCAGGGTAGCAGAGGTTTGAGGTGGGGGCAGGTTGGGTCTGGGACACAGCCTTAATCGTTCAGATATTTTGGAGATGGTTGGCCAATCAGTGGCACAGGCCTCTGGAGACAAAGACCTGCCCTTTTTCAAAAGAAAGGAATGTGGCCAGGCCAGGTTCCTGTTGTCAGTTTTTAGGGTTCCCTTGGGACTGTCAGGGCTGCACAGGTTTGAGGTGGGGGCAGCTTGCGTCTGGGACACAGCCTTAATCGTTCAGATTTTTTGGAGGGGGCCTCCCCCTCAGGGCAGCAGGACCCTGGGGAAAAAGACCGTCCCTTTTCCCTGGGAAAGAAAAGTAGCCATCCCAGGTTCCTGATGTCAATTTGCAGGGTTCCCTTGGGACTGTCAGGGCTAAACAAGTTTGAGGTGGGGGCAGGCTCGGTTTGGGGCATATCCTTGGTTGTTTGGATTGTTTTGAGGCGGCCGGCCACTCAGTGTCCCAGGCCTCTGGAGACAAAGACCGGGCCTATTCCCTGGGAAAGGAAAGTGGCCATCCCAGGTTCCTGATGTCAGTTTTTAGAGTTCCCTTGGGACTGTCAGGGCGGCCCAGGTTTGTGGTGGGGGCAGGCTCGGTTTGGGACATATCCTTGGTTGTCCGGATTTTTTGGAGGTGGCCGGCCACTCAGGGACGCAGGCCTCTGGAGAAAAAGACCGTCCCTTTTCCATGGGAAAGGAAAGTGGCCAGCCCAGGTTCCTGAAGTCAGTTCCCAGTGTTCCCTTGGGACTGTCAGGGCAGCACAGGTTTGTGGTGGGGCCAGCTTGTGCCAGGGACACAGCCTTAATCGTTCAGATTTTTGGAGGCGGCCTTCCACTCAGGGCAGCAGGCCTCTGGAGAAAAAGACCCTCCCTTTTCCATGGGAAAGGAAAGTGGCCATCCCAGGTTACTGATGACAGTTTGCAGGGTTCCCTTGGGACTGTCAGGGCAGCACAGGTTTGAGGTGGGAGCAGGTTTCGTCTGGGACACAGCCTTTGTCTTTCGGATTTTTTCGAAGTGGCCGGCAAACCAGGGCCACAGGCCCTTGCAGAAAAACACCAGCCCTTTTTCTGGAGGAAGGAAAGTGGCCATCCCAGGTTCCTGATGTCAATTTGCAGGGTTCCCTTGGGACTGTCAGGGCTACACAGGTTTGAGGTGGGGGCCGGTTGCGTCTGGGACACAGCCGTAATCATTCAAATATTTTGGAGGCAGCCGCCCGCTCAGGGCAACAGGACCCTGGAGAAAAAGACCGTCCCTTTTCCCTGGGAAAGGAAAGTGGCCACCCAGGTTCCTGAACTCAGTTCCCAGGGTTCCCTTGGGACTGTCAGGGCAGCACAGGTTTGAGGTGGGGGCAGCTTGCGTCTGGGACACAGCCGTTATCGTTCAGATTTTTTTGAGGCAGATGGCCATTGGGGCCCACAGGCCGCTGGCCGCACAGACCAGCCGTTTTCCCTGGGAAAGGAAAGTGGCCAGCCCAGGTTCCTGAAGTCACTTCCCAGGGTAGCAGAGGTTTGAGGTGGGGGCAGGTTGGGTCTGGGACACAGCCTTAATCGTACGGATATTTTGGAGATGGTTGGCCAATCAGTGGCACAGGCCTCTGGAGACAAAGACCAGCCCTTTTTCAAAAGAAAGGAATGTGGCCAGGCCAGGTTCCTGTTGTCAGTTTTTAGGGTTCCCTTGGGACTGTCAGGGCTGCACAGGTTTGAGGTGGGGGCAGCTTGCGTCTGGGACACAGCCTTAATCGTTCAGATTTTTTGGAGGGCCCCCCCCCCCCTCAGGGCAGAAGGACCCTGGAGAAAAAGACCGTCCCTTTTCCCTGGGAAAGAAAAGTAGCCATCCCAGGTTCCTGATGTCAATTTGCAGGGTTCCCTTGGGACTGTCAGGGCTAAACAAGTTTGAGGTGGGGGCAGGCTCGATTTGGGGCATATCCTTGGTTGTTTGGATTGTTTTGAGGCGGCCGGCCACTCAGGGTCCCCGGCCTCTGGAGACAAAGACCGGGCCTATTCCCTGGGAAAGGAAAGTGGCCAGCCCAGGTTCCTGATGTCAATTAGCAGAGTTCCCTTGGGACTGTCAGGGCAGCACAGGTTTGAGGTGGGGGCAGCTTGGGTCTGGGACACAGCCTTAATCGTTCAGATTTTTTGGAGGCGGGCTCCCGCTCAGGGAACAGGACCCTGGAGAAAAAGTCCGTCCCTTTTCCCTGGGAAAGGAAAGTAGCCATCTCAGGTTCCTGATGACAGTTTTCAGGGTTCCCTTGGGACTGTCAGGGCTACACAGGTTTGAGGTGGGGGCCGGTTGCATCTGGGACACAGCCGTAATCATTCAGATATTTTGGAGGCAGCCGCCCGCTCAGGGCAACCGGACCCTGGAGAAAACGACCGTCCCTTTTCCCTGGGAAAGGAAAGTGGCCAGACCAGGTTCCTGATGTCAATTAGCAGGGTTCCCTTGGGACTGTCAGGGCAGCACAGGTTTGAGGTGGGGGCAGGTTGGGTCTGGGACACAGCCTTTGTCTTACGGATTTTTTCGACGTGGCCGGCCAACCAGGGCCACAGGCCCCTGCAGAAAAACACCAGCCTTTTTTCCGGGGGAAGGAAAGTGGCTATCCCAGGTTCCTGATGTGAGTTTGTAGGGTTCCCTTGGGACTGGCAGGGCAGCACAGGTTTGAGGTTGGGTCAGGTTGGGTCTGGGACACTGCCTTAATCATTCAGATATTTTGGAGATGATCAGGCCAATCATTGCCACAGGCCCCTGGGGACAAATACCAGCCCTTTTTCTAAGGAAAGGAATGTGGCCAGCCCAGGTTCCTGTTGTCAGTTTTTAGGGTTCCCTTGGGACTGGTAGGGCAGCACAGGTTTGAGGTGGGGGCAGGTTGCGTCTGGGACACAGCCTAAATCCTTCAGATATTTTGGAGATGGTCGGCCAATCAGCGCCACAGGCCCCTGGGGACAAATACCAGCCCTTTTTCTAAGGAAAGGAAAGTGGCCAGCCCAGGTTCCTGTTGTCAGTTTTTAGGGTTCCCTTGGGACTGTCAGGGCAGCACAGGTTTGAAGTGGGGGCAGGTTGGGTCTGGGACACAACCTTAATCGTTCAGATATTTTGGAGATGGTTGGCCAATCAGTGGCACAGGCCTCTGGAGACAAAGACCAGCCCTTTTTCAAAAGAAAGGACTGTGGCCAGGCCAGGTTCCTGAGCTCACTTCCCAGGGTTCCCTTGGGACTGTCAGTGCAGCGCAGGTTTGTGGTGGGGGCAGCATGCGTCTGGGACACAGCCTTAATCGTTCAGATATTTTGGAGGCAGCCGCCCGCTCAGGGCTACAGGACCCTGGAGAAAAAGACCGTCCCTTTTCCCTGGGGGAAGGAAAAGTAGCCATCCCAGGTTCCTGATGTCAATTAGCAGGGTTCCCTTGGGACTGTCAGGGCAGCACAGGTTTGAGGTGGGGGCAGGTTGGGTCTGGGACATATCCTTGGTTGTTCGGATTGTTTTGAGGCGGCCGGCCACTCAGGGACCCAGGCCTCTGGAGACCAAGACTGGCCCTATTCCCTGGGAATGGAAAGTGGCCAGCCCAGGTTCCTGAACTCAGTTCCCAGGGTTCCCTTGGGACTGTCAGTGCAGCACAGGTTTGTGGTGGGGGCAGCTTGCGTCTGGGACACAGCCTTAATCGTTCAGTTATTTTGGAGGCAGCCGCCCGCTCAGGGCTGCAGGACCCTGGAGAAAAAGACCGTCCCTTTTCCCTGGGAAAGTAAAGTAGCCATCCCAGGTTCCTGATGTCACTTTAAAGGGTTCCCTAGGGACTGTCAGTGCAGCACAGGTTTGATTTGGGGGCAGCTTGCGTCTGGGACACAGCCGTTATCGTTCAGATTTTTTTGAGGCAGATGGCCATTGGGGCCCACAGGCCACTGGCCGCACAGACTGGCCGTTTTCCCTGGGAAAGGAAAGGGGCCAGCCCAGGTTCCTGAAGTCGCTTCCCAGGGTAGCAGAGGTTTGAGGTGGGGGCAGGTTGGGTCTGGGACACAGCCTTAATCGTTCAGATATTTTGGAGGCAGCCGCCCGTTTAGGGCAACAGGACCCTGGAGAAAAAGACCATCCCTTTTCCCTGGGAAAGGAAAGTAGCCATCCCAGGTTCCTGAAGTCACTTCCCAGGGTTCCCTTGGCACTGTCAGGGCTACACCGGTTTGAGGTGGGGGCAGCTTGCATATGGGACACAGCCTTAATCATTCAGATATTTTGGAGGCAGCCGCCCGCTCAGGGCAACAGGACCCTGGAGAAGAAGACCGTCCCTTTTCCCTGGGAAAGGAAAGTGGCCAGCCCAGGTTCCTGATGGCAGTTTGCACGGTTCCCTTGAGACTGTCAGGGCCGCACAAGTTTGAGGTGGGGGCAGGTTGCGCTTGGGACAAGGCCTTGGTTGTTCAGATTTTTTGGAGGGGGCCTCCCACTCAGGGCAGCAGGACCCTGGAGAAAAAGACTGTCCCTTTTCCCTGGGAAAGGAAAGTAGCCATCCCAGGTTCCTGATGACAGTTTGCAGGGTTCCCTTGGGACTGTCAGGGCAGCAGAGGTTTGAGGTGGGGGCAGGTTGGGTCTGGGACACAGCCTTAAACCTACAGATATTTTGGAGATGGTTGGCCAATCAGTGGCACAGGCCTCTGGAGACCAAGACTGGCCCTTTTTCAAAACAAAGGAAGGTGGCCAGGCCAGGTTCCTGTTGTCAGTTTTTAGGGTTCCCTTGGGACTGTCAGGGCTGCACAGGTTTGAGGTGGGGGCAGCTTGCGTCTGAGACACAGCCTTAATCGTTCCGATTTTTTGGAGTCGGCCGCCCGCTCAGGGCAACAGGAACCTGGAGAAAAAGATCGTCCCTTTTCCCAGGGAAAGGAAAGTGGCCATCCCAGGTTCCTGATGTCAGTTTTTAGAGTTCCCTTGGGACTGTCAGGGCGGCACAGGTTTGTGGTGGGGGCAGGCTCGGTTTGGGACATATCCTTGGTTGTCCGGATTTTTTGGAGGTGGCCGGCCACTCAGGGACGCAGGCCTCTGGAGAAAAAGGCCGTCCCTTTTCCATGGGAAAGGAAAGTTGCCAGCCCAGGTTCCTGATGACAGTTCCCAGGGTTCCCTTGGGACTGTCAGGGCAGCACAGGTTTGTGGTGGGGGCAGCTTGCGTCTGGGACACAGCCTTAATCGTTCAGATTTTTGGAGGCGGCCTCCCACTCAGGGCAGCAGGACCCTGGAGAAAAAGACCGTCCCTTTTCCCTGTGAAAGGAATGTGGCCAGCCCAGGTTCCTGAACTCAGTTCCCAGGGTTCCCTTGGGACTGTCAGTGCAGCACAGGTTTGTGGTGGGGGCAGCTTGCGTCTGGGACACAGCCTTAATCGTTCAGATTTTTTGGAGGCAGATGGCCATTGGGGCCCACAGGCCGCTGGCCGCACAGACCGGCCGTTTTCCCTGGGAAAGGAAAGGGGCCAGCCCAGGTTCCTGAAGTCACTTCCCAGGGTAGCAGAGGTTTGAGGTGGGGGCAGGTTGGGTCTGGGACACAGCCTTAATCGTTCAGATTTTTTGGAGATGGTTGGCCAATCAGTGGCACAGGCCTCTGGAGACAGAGACCTGCCCTTTTTCAAAAGAAAGGAATGTGGCCAGGCCAGGTTCCTGTTGTCAGTTTTTAGGGTTCCCTTGGGACTGTCAGGGCTGCACAGGTTTGAGGTGGGGGCAGCTTGCGTCTGGGACACAGCCTTAATCGTTCAGATTTTTTGGAGGGGGCCTCCCCCTCAGGGCAGCAGGACCCTGGGGAAAAAGACCGTCCCTTTTCCCTGGGAAAGAAAAGTAGCCACCCCAGGTTCCTGATGTCAATTTGCAGGGTTCCCTTGGGACTGTCAGGGCTAAACAAGTTTGAGGTGGGGGCAGGCTCGGTTTGGGGCATATCCTTGGTTGTTTGGATTGTTTTGAGGCGGCCGGCCACTCAGTGTCCCAGGCCTCTGGAGACAAAGACCGGGCCTATTCCCTGGGAAAGGAAAGTGGCCAGCCCAGGTTCCTGATGTCAGTTTTTAGAATTCCCTTGGGACTGTCAGGGCGGCACAGGTTTGTGGTGGGGGCAGGCTCGGTTTGGGACATATCCTTGGTTGTCCGGATTTTTTGGAGGTGGCCGGCCACTCAGGGACGCAGGCCTCTGAAGAAAAAGGCCGTCCCTTTTCCATGGGAAAGGAAAGTGGCCAGCCCAGGTTCCTGAAGTCAGTTCCCAGGGTTCCCTTGGGACTGTCAGGGCAGCACAGGTTTGTGGTGGGGGCAGCTTGCGTCTGGGACACAGCCGTAATCATTCAGATATTTTGGAGGTGGCCTCCCACTCAGGGCAGCAGGACCCTGGAGAAAAAGACCGTCCCTTTTCACTGGGAAAGGAAAGTGGCCATCCCAGGTTCCTGATGACAGTTTGCAGGGTTCCCTTGGGACTGTCAGGGCAGCACAGGTTTGAGGTGGGAGCAGGTTTCGTCTGGGACACAGCCTTTGTCTTTCGGATTTTTTCGAAGTGGCCGGCAAACCAGGGCCACAGGCCCTTGCAGAAAAGCACCAGCGCTTTTTCTGGAGGAAGGAAAGTGGCCATCCCAGGTTCCTGATGTCAATTTGCAGGGTTCCCTTGGGACTGTCAGGGCTACACAGGTTTGAGGTGGGGGCCAGTTGCATCTGGGACACAGCCGTAATCCTTCAAATATTTTGGAGGCAGCCGCCCGCTCAGGGCAACAGGACCCTGGAGAAAAAGATTGTCCCTTTTCCATGGGAAAGGAAAGTAGCCATCCCAGGTTCCTGATGACAGTTTGCAGGGTTCCCTTGGGACTGTCAGGGCAGCAGAGGTTTGAGGGGGGGGCAGGTTGGGTCTGGGACACAGCCTTAAACCTACAGATATTTTGGAGATGGTTAGCCAATCAGTGGCACAGGCCTCTGGAGACAAAGACCAGCCCTTTTTCAAAACAAAGGAAGGTGGCCAGGCCAGGTTCCTGTTGTCAGTTTTTAGGGTTCCCTTGGGACTGTCAGGGCTGCACAGGTTTGAGGTGGGGGCAGCTTGCGTCTGAGACACAGCCTTAATCGTTCCGATTTTTTGGAGTCGGCCGCCCGCTCAGGGCAACAGGAACCTGGAGAAAAAGATCGTCCCTTTTCCCTGGGAAAGGAAAGTGGCCATCCCAGGTTCCTGATGTCAGTTTTTAGAGTTCCCTTGGGACTGTCAGGGCGGCACAGGTTTGTGGTGGGGGCAGGCTCGGTTTGGGACATATCCTTGGTTGTCCGGATTTTTTGGAGGTGGCCGGCCACTCAGGGACGCAGGCCTCTGGAGAAAAAGGCCGTCCCTTTTCCATGGGAAAGGAAAGTTGCCAGCCCAGGTTCCTGATGACAGTTCCCAGGGTTCCCTTGGGACTGTCAGGGCAGCACAGGTTTGTGGTGGGGGCAGCTTGCGTCTGGGACACAGCCTTAATCGTTCAGATTTTTGGAGGCGGCCTCCCACTCAGGGCAGCAGGACCCTGGAGAAAAAGACCGTCCCTTTTCACTGGGAAAGGAATGTGGCCAGCCCAGGTTCCTGAACTCAGTTCCCAGGGTTCCCTTGGGACTGTCAGTGCAGCACAGGTTTGTGGTGGGGGCAGCTTGCGTCTGGGACACAGCCTTAATCGTTCAGATTTTTTGGAGGCAGATGGCCATTGGGGCCCACAGGCCGCTGGCCGCACAGACCGGCCGTTTTCCCTGGGAAAGGAAAGGGGCCAGCCCAGGTTCCTGAAGTCACTTCCCAGGGTAGCAGAGATTTGAGGTGGGGGCAGGTTGGGTCTGGGACACAGCCTTAATCGTTCAGATTTTTTGGAGATGGTTGGCCAATCAGTGGCACAGGCCTCTGGAGACAAAGACCTGCCCTTTTTCAAAAGAAAGGAATGTGGCCAGGCCAGGTTCCTGTTGTCAGTTTTTAGGGTTCCCTTGGGACTGTCAGGGCTGCACAGGTTTGAGGTGGGGGCAGCTTGCGTCTGGGACACAGCCTTAATAGTTCAGATTTTTTGGAGGGGGCCTCCCCCTCAGGGCAGCAGGACCCTGGGGAAAAAGACCGTCCCTTTTCCCTGGGAAAGAAAAGTAGCCACCCCAGGTTCCTGATGTCAATTTGCACGGTTCCCTTGGGACTGTCAGGGCTAAACAAGTTTGAGGTGGGGGCAGGCTCGGTTTGGAGCATATCCTTGGTTGTTTGGATTGTTTTGAGGCGGCCGGCCACTCAGTGTCCCAGGCCTCTGGAGACAAAGACCGGGCCTATTCCCTGGGAAAGGAAAGTGGCCAGCCCAGGTTCCTGATGTCAGTTTTTAGAGTTCCCTTGGGACTGTCAGGGCGGCACAGGTTTGTGGTGGGGGCAGGCTCGGTTTGGGACATATCCTTGGTTGTCCGGATTTTTTGGAGGTGGCCGGCCACTCAGGGACGCAGGCCTCTGAAGAAAAAGGCCGTCCCTTTTCCATGGGAAAGGAAAGTGGCCAGCCCAGGTTCCTGAAGTCAGTTCCCAGGGTTCCCTTGGGACTGTCAGGGCAGCACAGGTTTGTGGTGGGGGCAGCTTGCGTCTGGGACACAGCCGTAATCATTCAGATATTTTGGAGGTGGCCTCCCACTCAGGGCAGCAGGACCCTGGAGAAAAAGACCGTCCCTTTTCACTGGGAAAGGAAAGTGGCCATCCCAGGTTCCTGATGACAGTTTGCAGGGTTCCCTTGGGACTGTCAGGGCAGCACAGGTTTGAGGTGGGAGCAGGTTTCGTCTGGGACACAGCCTTTGTCTTTCGGATTTTTTCGAAGTGGCCGGAAAACCAGGGCCACAGGCCCTTGCAGAAAAGCACCAGCCCTTTTTCTGGAGGAAGGAAAGTGGCCATCCCAGGTTCCTGATGTCAATTTGCAGGGTTCCCTTGGGACTGTCAGGGCTACACAGGTTTGAGGTGGGGGCCAGTTGCATCTGGGACACAGCCGTAATCCTTCAAATATTTTGGAGGCAGCCGCCCGCTCAGGGCAACAGGACCCTGGAAAAAGATTGTCAATTTTCCCTGGGAAAGGAAAGTGGCCAGCCCAGGTTCCTGAACTCAGTTCCCAGGGTTCCCTTGGGACTGTCAGTGCAGCACAGGTTTGTGGTGGGGGCAGCTTGCGTCTGGGACACAGCCTTAATCGTTCAGATATTTTGGAGGCAGCCGCCCGCTCAGGACTACAGGACCCTGGAGAAAAAGACCGTCCCTTTTCCCTGGGAAAGGAAAGCAGCCATCCCAGGTTCCTGATGTCACTTTAAAGGGTTCCCTAGGGACTGTCAGTGCAGCACAGGTTTGATTTGGGGGCAGCTTGCGTCTGGGACACAGCCGTTATCGTTCAGATTTTTTTGAGGCAGATGGCCATTGGGGCCCACAGGCCGCTGGCCGCACAGACCAGCCGTTTTCCCTGGGAAAGGAAAGTGGCCAGCCCAGGTTCCTGAAGTCACTTCCCAGGGTAGCAGAGGTTTGAGGTGGGGGCAGGTTGGGTCTGGGACACAGCCTTAATCGTTCAGATATTTTGGAGATGGTTGGCCAATCAGTGGCACAGGCCTCTGGAGACAAATACCAGCCCTTTTTCAAAAGAAAGGAATGTGGCCAGGCCAGGTTCCTGTTGTCAGTTTTTAGGGTTCCCTTGGGACTGTCAGGGCTGCACAGGTTTGAGGTGGGGGCAGCTTGCGTCTGGGACACAGCCTTAATCGTTCAGATTTTTTGGAGGCGGGCTCCCCCTCAGGGAACAGGACCCTGGAGAAAAAGACCATCCCTTTTCACTGGGAAAGGAATGTGGCCATCCCAGGTTCCTGATGTCAATTAGCAGGGTTCCCTTGGGACTGTCAGGGCTACACCGGTTTGAGGTGGGGGCCGGTTGCGTCTGGGACACAGCCGTAATCATTCAGATATTTTGGAGGCAGCAGCCCGCTCAGGGCAACAGGACCCTGGAGAAAAAGACCGTCCCTTTTCCCTGGGAAAGGAAAGTGACCAGCCCAGGTTCCTGAACTCAGTTCCCAGGGTTCCCTTGGGACTGTCAGTGCAGCACAGGTTTGTGGTGGGGGCAGCTTGCGTCTGGGACACAGCCTTAATCGTTCAGATTTCTTGGAGGCAGATGGCCATTGGGGCCCACAGGCCGCTGGCCGCACAGACCGGCCGTTTTCCCTGGGAAAGGAAAGGGGCCAGCCCAGGTTCCTGAAGTCACTTCCCAGGGTAGCAGAGATTTGAGGTGGGGGCAGGTTGGGTCTGGGACACAGCCTTAATCGTTCAGATATTTTGGAGATGGTTGGCCAATCAGTGGCACAGGCCTCTGGAGACAAAGACCTGCCCTTTTTCAAAAGAAAGGAATGTGGCCAGGCCAGGTTCCTGTTGTCAGTTTTTAGGGTTCCCTTGGGACTGTCAGGGCAGCGCAGGTTTGAGGTGGGGGCAGCTTGCGTTTGGAACACAGCCTTAATCGTTCAGATTTTTTGGAGGGGGCCTCCCCCTCAGGGCAGCAGGACCCTGGGGAAAAAAGACCGTCCCTTTTCCCTGGGAAAGAAAAGTAGCCATCCCAGGTTCCTGATGTCAATTTGCAGGGTTCCCTTGGGACTGTCAGGGCTAAACAAGTTTGAGGTGGGGGCAGGCTCGGTTTGGGGCATATCCTTGGTTGTTTGGATTGTTTTGAGGCGGCCGGCCACTCAGTGTCCCAGGCCTCTGGAGACAAAGACCGGGCCTATTCCCTGGGAAAGGAAAGTGGCCAGCCCAGGTTCCTGAAGTCAGTTCCCAGGGTTCCCTTGGGACTGTCAGGGCAGCACAGGTTTGTGGTGGGGGCAGCTTGCGTCTGGGACACAGCCTTAATCGTTCAGATTTTTTGGAGGCGGCCTCCCACTCAGGGCAGCAGGCCTCTCGAGAAAAAGACCGTCCCTTTTCCATGGGAAAAGAAAGTGGCCAGCCCAGGTTCCTGAACTCAGTTCCCAGGGTTCCCTTGGGACTGTCAGTGCAGCGCAGGTTTGTGCTGGGGGCAGCTTGCGTCTGGGACACAGCCTTAATCGTTCAGATATTTTGGAGGCAGCCGCCCGCTCAGGGCTACAGGACCCTGGAGAAAAAGACCGTCCCTTTTCCCTGGGAAAGTAAAGTAGCCATCCCAGGTTCCTGATGTCAATTAGCAGGGTTCCCTTGGGACTGTCAGGGCAGCACAGGTTTGAGGTGGGGGCAGGTTGGGTCTGGGACACAGCCTTTGTCTTATGGATTTTTTCGAGGTGGCCGGCCAACCAGGGCCACCGGCCCCTGCAGAAAAACACCAGCCTTTTTTCCGGGGGAAGGAAAGTGGCTATCCCAGGTTCCTGATGTGAGTTCGTAGGGTTCCCTTGGGACTGGCAGGGCAGCACAGGTTTGAGGTGGGGGCAGGTTGGGTCTGGGACACTGCCTTAATCATTCAGATATTTTGGAGATGGTCGGCCAATCAGTGGCACAAGCCTCTAGCGACAAAGACCAGCCATTTTTCAAAGGTAAGGAATGTGCCCAGGCCAGGTTCCTGTTGTCAGTTTTTAGGGTTCCCTTAGGGCTGTCATGGCAGCACAGGTTTGAGGTGGGGGCAGGTTGGGTCTGGGACATATCCTTGGTTGTTCGGATTGTTTTGAGGTGGCCGGCCACTCAGGGACCCAGGCCTCTGGAGACCAAGACCGGCCCTATTCCCTGGGAAAGGAAATTGGCCAGCCCAGGTTCCTGAAGTCACTTCCAAAGGTAGCAGAGGTTTGAGGTGGGGGCAGGTTGGGTCTGGGACACAGCCTTAATCGTTCAGATATTTTGGAGGCAGCCGCCCGTTCAGGGCAACAGGACCCTGGAGAAAAAGACCATCCCTTTTCCCTGGGAAAGGAAAGTAGCCATCCCAGGTTCCTGATGTCAATTAGCAGGGTTCCCTTGGGACTGTCAGGGCAGCACAGGTTAGAGGTGGGGGCAGCTTGCATATGGGACACAGCCTTAATCATTCAGATATTTTGGAGGCAGCCGCCCGCTCAGGGCAACAGGACCCTGGAGAAAAAGACCATCCCTTTTCCCTGGGAAAGGAAAGTAGCCATCCCAGGTTCCTGATGTCAATTAGCAGGGTTCCCTTGGGACTGTCAGGGCTACACAGGTTTGAGGTGGGGGCAGGTTGCGTCTGGGACACAGCTGTAATCATTCAGATATTTTGGAGGCAGCCGCCCGCTCAAGGCAACAGGACCCTGGAGAAAAAGTCCGTCCCGTTTCCCTGGAAAAGGAAAGTAGCCATCCCAGGTTCCTGATGACAGTTTGTAGGGTTCCCTTGGGACTGTCAGGGCAGCACAGGTTTGAGGTGGGGGCAGGTTGGGTCTGGGACACAGCCTTAATCGTTCAGATATTTTGGAGGTGGTCAGGACAATCATCGCCACAGGCCCCTGGGGACAAATACCAGCCCTTTTTCTAAGGAAAGGAATGTGGCCAGCCCAGGTTCCTGTTGTCAGTTTTTAGGGATCCCTTGGGACTGTCAGGGCTGCAGAGGTTTGAGGTGGGGGCAGCTTGCGTTTGGGACACAGCCTTAATCGTTCAGATTTTTTGGAGGCGGCCGCCCGCTCAGGGCAACAGGAACCTGGAGAAAAAGATCGTCCCTTTTCCCTGGGAAAGGAAAGTGGCCATCCCAGGTTCCTGATGTCAGTTTTTAGAGTTCCCTTGGGACTGTCAGGGCGGCACAGGTTTGTGGTGGGGGCAGGCTCGGTTTGGGACATATCCTTGGTTGTTCGGAATTTTTTGCGGCGGCCGGCCACTCAGGGACGCAGGCCTCTGGAGAAAAAGACCGTCCCTTTTCCATGGGAAAGGAAAGTGGCCAGACCAGGTTCCTGATATCACTTCTCAGGGTTCCCTTTGGACTGTCAGGGCAGCACAGATTTGTGGTGGGGGCAGCTTGCGTCTGGGACACAGCCTTAATAATTCAGATTTTTGGAGGCGGCCTCCCGCTCAGGGCAACAGGACGCTGGAGAAAAAGACCGTCCCTTTTCCCTGTGAAAGGAAAGTAGCCATCTCAGGTTCCAGATGACAGTTTGCAGGGTTCCCTTGGGACTGTCAGGGCAGCACAGGTTTGAGGTGGGGGCAGCTTGGGTCTGGGACACAGCCTTTGTCTTACGGATTTTTTCGAGGTGGCCGGCCAACCAGGGCCACAGGCCCCTGCAGAAAAACACCAGCCCTTTTTCTGGGGGAAGGAAAGTGGCCATCCCAGGTTCCTGATGACAGTTTGCAGTGTTCCCTTGGGACTGGCAGGGCAGCACAGGTTTGAGGTGGGGGCCGGTTGGGTCTTGGACACAGCCATAAGCCTTCCGATATTTTGGAGGTGGTCAGGCCAATCATCGCCACAGGCCCCTGTGGAAAAAGACAGTCCCTTTTCCCTGGGAAAGGAAAGTGGCCATCCCAGGTTCCTGATGACAGTTTGCAGGGTTCCCTTGGGACTGTCAGGGCAGCACAGGTTTGAGGTGGGGGCAGCTTGCGTCTGGGACACAGCCTTAATCGTTCAGATTTTTTGGAGGCGGCCTCCCGCTCAGGGCAGCAGGACCCTGGAGAAAAAGACCGTCCCTTTTCCCTGGGAAAGGAAAGTGGCCATCCCAGGTTCCTGATGACAGTTTGCAGGGTTCCCTTGGGACTGTCAGGGCAGCACAGGTTTGAGGAGGGGGCAGGTTGCATCTGGGACACAGCCTTTGGCTTTCGGATTTTTTAGAGGTGGCCGCCTGCTCAGGGCAACAGGCCCCTGCAGAAAAACACCAGCCCTTTATCTGGGGGAAGGCAAGAGACCATCCCAGGTTCCTGATGTCAATTTGCAGGGTTCCCTTGGGACTGTCAGGGCTACACAGGTTTGAGGTGGGGGCAGGCTCGGTTTGGGACATATCCTTGGTTGTTTGGATTGTTTTGAGGTGGCCGGCCACTCAGGGTCCCAGGCCTCTGGAGACAAAGATCGGGCCTATTCCCTGGGAAAGGAAAGCGGCCAGCCCAGGTTCCTGATGTCAATTTGTAGGGTTCCCTTGGGACTGTCAGGGCAGCACAGGTTTGAGGTGGGGGCAGGTTGCGTCTGGGACACAGCCGTAATCATTCAGATATTTTGGAGGCAGCCGCCCGCTCAGGGCATCAGGACCCTGGAGAAAAAGTCTGTCCCTTTTCCCTGGGAAAGGAAAGTGGCCAGACCAGGTTCCTGAACTCAGTTCCCAGGGTTCCCTTGGGACTGTCAGGGCAGCCCAGGTTTGTGGTGGGGGCAGCTTGCGTCTGGGACACAGCCTTAATGATTCAGATATTTTGGAGGCGGCCTCCCGCTCAGGGCAACAGGAACCTGGAAAAAAAGACCGTCCCTTTTCCCTGGGAAAGGAAAGTAGCCATCCCAGGTTCCTGATGACAGTTTGCAGTGTTCCCTTGGGACTGTCAGGGCAGCACAGGTTTGAGGTGGGGGCAGGTTTGGTCTGGGACACAGCCTTAATCGTTCAGATATTTTGGAGATGGTTGGCCAAGCAGCGGCACCAGCCTCTGGAGACAAAGACCAGCCCTTTTTCAAAAGAAAGGAATGTGGCCAGGCCAGGTTCCTGTTGTCAGTTTTTAGGGTTCCCTTGGGACTGTCAGGGCTGCACAGGTTTGAGGTGGAGGCAGTTTGCGTACGGGACACAGCCTTAATCGTTCAGATTTTTTGGAGGCGGCCGCCCGCTCAGGACAACAAGACCCTGGAGAAAAAGATCGTCCCTTTTCCCTGGGAACGGAAAGTGGCCATCCCAGGTTCCTGATGTCAATTTGCAGGGTTCCCTTGGGATTGTCCGGGCAGCACAGTTTTGAGGTGGGGGCAGGTTGGGTCTGGGACACAGCCTTTGTCTTTCGGATTTTTTAGAGGTGGCCGGCCAACAAGGGCCAAAGGCCCCTGCAGACAAAGACAGGCCCTTTTTCCGGGGGAAGGAAAGTGGCCAGCCCAGGTTCCTGATTGCAGTTTGCAGGGTTCCCTTGAGACTGTCAGGGCAGAAATAATTTGAGGTGGGGGCAGGCTCGGTTTGGGACATATCCTTGGTTTTTCAGATTTTTTAGAGGCGGATGGCCACTCAGGGCCAAAGCCCTCTGCAGAAAAAGACCAGCCCTTTTTCCGGGGAAAGGAAAGTGGCCATCCCAGGTTCCTGATGTCAATTTGTAGGGTTCCCTTGGGACTGTCAGAGCAGCAGAGGTTTGAGGTGGGGGCAGCTTGCGTCTGGGACACAGCCGTAATCATTCAGATATTTTGGAGGCAGCCGCCCGGTCAGGGCAACAGAACCCTGGAGAAAAAGTCCGTCCCTTTTCCCTGGGAAAGGAAAGTCGCCATCCCAGGTTCCTGATGTCAGTTCCCAGGGTTCCCTTTGGACTGTCAGGGCAGCACAGATTTGTGGTGGGGGCAGGTTGCGTCTGGGACACAGCCTTAATAATTAAGATTTTTGGAGGCGGCCTCCCGCTCAGGGCAACAGGACCCTGGAGAAAAAGTCCGTCCCTTTTCCCTGGGAAAGGAAAGTAGCCATCCCAGGTTCCTGATGTCAGTTCCCAGGGTTCCCTTGGGACTGTCAGGGCAGCACAGGTTTGAGGTGGGGGCAGCTTGCGTAGGGGACACAGCCTTAATGGTTCAGATTTTTTGTCGGCGGCCGGCCATTCAGGGCCACAGGCCCTTGGAGACAAATACAGGCCCTTTTTCCGGGGGAAGGAAAGTGGCCAGCCCAGGTTCCTGATGACAGTTTGAAGGGTTCCCTTGAGACTGTCAGGGCAGCGCAAGTTTGAGGTGGGGGCAGGCTCGGTTTGGGACATATCCTTGGTTGTTCGGATTTTTTGAGGCAGCAAGCCACTCAGGTCCAAAGCCCTCTGCAGAAAAAGACCAGCCCTTTTTCCGGGGAAAGGAAAGTGGCCATCCCAGGTTCCTGATGTCACTTTAAAGGGTTCCCTAGGGACTGTCAGTGCAGCACAGGTTTGAGGTGGGGGCAGGTTGCATCTGGGACACAGCCGTCATCGTTCAGATTTTTTGGAGGCAGATGGCCATTGGGGGCCACAGACCGCTGGCGGCACAGACCGGCCCTTTTCCCTGGGAAAGGAAAGTGGCCATCCCAGGTTCCTGAAGTCAGTTCCCAGGGTTCCCTTGGGACTGTCAGGGCAGCACAGGTTTGTGGTGGGGGCAGCTTGCGTCTGGGACACAGCCTTAATCGTTCAGATTTTTTGGAGGGGGTCTCCCCCTCAGGGCAGCAGGACCCTGGAGAAAAAGACCGTCCCTTTTCCCTGGGAAAGGAAAGTGGCCATCCCAGGTTCCTGATGACAGTTTGCAGGGTTCCCGTGGGACTGTCAGGGCAGCACAGGTTTGAGGTGGGGGCAGGTTGCGTCTGGGACACAGGCTTTGTCTTTCGCATTTTTCGAGGTGGCCGGCCAACCAGGGCCACAGGCCCCTGCAGAAAAACACCAGCCCTTTTTCCGGGGGAAGGAAAGTGGCTATCCCAGGTTCCTGATGTGAGTTTGTAGGGTTCCCTTGGGACTGGAAGGGCAGCACAGGTTTGAGGTGGGGGCAGGTTGGGTCTGGGACACTGCCTTAATCCTTCAGATATTTTGGAGATTGTCAGGCCAGTCATCGCCAGAGGCCCCTGGGGACAAATACCAGCCCTTTTTCTAAGGAAAGGAATGTGGCCAGCCCAGGTTCCGGTTGTCAGTTTTTAGGGTTCCCTTTGGGACTGTCAGGGCAGCACAGGTTTGAGGTGGGGGCAGGTTGGGTCTGGGACACAGCCTAAATCCTTCAGATATTTTGGAGATGGTCGGCCAATCAGCGCCACAGGCCCCTGGGGACAAATACCAGCCCTTTTTCTAAGGAAAGGAAAGTGGCCAGCCCCGGTTCCTGTTGTCAGTTTTTAGGGTTCCCTTGGGACTGTCAGGGCAGCTAAGATTTGTGGTGGGGGCAGGTTGGGTCTGGGACACAGCCTTAATCGTTCAGATTTTTTGGAGATGGTTGGCCAATCAGTGGCACAGGCCTCTGGGGACAAAGACCAGCCCTTTTTCAAAAGAAAGGAATGTGGCCAGGCCAGGTTCCTGTTGTCAGTTTTTAGGGTTCCCTTGGGACTGTCAGGGCTGCACAGGTTTGAGGTGGGGGCAGCTTGCATCTGGGACACAGCCTTAATCATTCAGATATTTTGGAGGCAGCCGCACGCTCAGGGCAACAGGACCCTGGAGAAAAAGTCCGTCCCTTTTCGCTGGGAAAAGAAAGGGGCCAGATCAGGTTCCTGAAGTCACTTCCAAATGTTCCCTTGGCACTGTCCGGGTAGCACAGGTTTGTGGTGGGGGAAGCTTGCGTCTGGGACAAGGCCTTGGTTGTTCGGATTGTTTTGAGGCGGCCAGACACTCAGGGCCGTGGGCCCCTTAAGACAAAGACAGGCCCTTTTTCCAGGGGAAGGAAAGTGGCCAGCCCAGGTTCCTGATGACAGTTTGCAGGGTTCCCTTGAGACTGTCAGGGCAGCACAAGTTTGAGGTGGGGGCAGGCTCGGTTTGGGACATATACTTGGTTTTTCAGATTTTTTGGAGGCGGCCGCCCGCTCAGGGCAACAGGACCCTGGCGAAAAAGATCGTCCCTTTTCCCTGGGAAAGGAAAGTGGCCATCCCAGGTTCCTGATGACCGTTTGCAGGGTTCCCTTGAGACTGTCAGGGCCGCGCAAGTTTCAGGTGGGTGCAGGTTGCGTCTGGGACAAATCCTTGGTTTTTCGGATTGTTTTGAGGCGGCCAGACACTCAGGGCCGTGGGCCCCTTTAGACAAAGACCGGCCGTTTTCCCTGGGAAAGGAAAGTTGCCATCCCAGGTTCCTGATGACAGTTCCCAGGGTTCCCTTGGGACTGTCAGGGCAGCACAGGTTTGTGGTGGGGGCAGCTTGCGTCTGCGTCACAGCCTTAATCGTTCAGATATTTTGGAGGCGGCCTCCCACTCAGGGCAGCAGGACCCTGGAGAAAAAGTCCGTCCCTTTTCACTGGGAAAGGAATGTGGCCATCCCAGGTTCCTGATGTCAATTTGCAGGGTTCCCTTGGGACTGTCAGGGCTACACCGGTTTGAGGTGGGGGCCGGTTGCGTCTGGGACACAGCCGTAATCATTCAGATATTTTGGAGGCAGCCACCCCGCTCAGGGCAACAGGACCCTGGAGAAAAAGACCGTCCCTTTTCCCTGGGAAAGGAAAGTGGCCAGCCCAGGTTCCTGATGTCAATTTGTAGGGTTCCCTTGGGACTGTCAGTGCAGCACAGGTTTGTGGTGGGGGCAGCTTGCGTCTGGGACACAGCCTTAATCGTTCAGATTTTTTGGAGGCAGATGGCCATTGGGGCCCACAGGCCGCTGGCCGCACGGACCGGCCGTTTTCCCTGGGAAAGGAAAGGGGCCAGCCCAGGTTCCTGAAGTCACTTCCCAGGGTAGCAGAGGTTTGAGGTGGGGGCAGGTTGGGTCTGGGACACAGCCTTAATCGTTCAGATATTTTGGAGATGGTTGGCCAATCAGTGGCACAGGCCTCTGGAGACAAAGACCTGCCCTTTTTCAAAAGAAAGGAATGTGGCCATCCCAGGTTCCTGATGTCAGTTCCCAGGGTTCCCTTGGGACTGTCAGTGCAGCACAGGTTTGTGGTGGGGGCAGCTTGCGTCTGGGACACAGCCTTAATCGTTCAGATTTTTTGGAGGCAGATGGCCATTGGGGCCCACAGGCCGCTGGCCGCACAGACCGGCCGTTTTCCCTGGGAAAGGAAAGGGGCCAGCCCAGGTTCCTGAAGTCACTTCCCAGGGTAGCAGAGGTTTGAGGTGGGGGCAGGTTGGGTCTGGGACACAGCCTTAATCGTTCAGATATTTTGGAGATGGTTGGCCAATCAGTGGCACAGGCCTCTGGAGACAAAGACCTGCCCTTTTTCAAAAGAAAGGAATGTGGCCAGGCCAGGTTCCTGTTGTCAGTTTTTAGGGTTCCCTTGGGACTGTCAGGGCTGCACAGGTTTGAGGTGGGGGCAGCTTGCGTCTGGGACACAGCCTTAATCGTTCAGATTTTTTGGAGGGGGCCTCCCCCTCAGGGCAGCAGGACCCTGGGGAAAAAACCGTCCCTTTTCCCTAGGAAAGAAAAGTAGCCACCCCAGGTTCCTGATGTCAATTTGCAGGGTTCCCTTGGGACTGTCAGGGCTAAACAAGTTTGAGGTGGGGGCAGGCTCGGTTTGGGGCATATCCTTGGTTGTTTGGATTGTTTTGACGCGGCCGGCCACTCAGTGTCCCAGGCCTCTGGAGACAAAGACCGGGCCTATTCCCTGGGAAAGGAAAGTGGCCATCCCAGGTTCCTGATGTCAGTTTTTAGAGTTCCCTTGGGACTGTCAGGGCGGCACAGGTTTGTGGTGGGGGCAGGCTCGGTTTGGGACATATCCTTGGTTGTCCGGATTTTTTGGAGGTGGCCGGCCACTCAGGGACGCAGGCCTCTGAAGAAAAAGACCTTCCCTTTTCCATGGGAAAGGAAAGTGGCCAGCCCAGGTTCCTGATGACAGTTCCCAGGGTTCCCTTGGGACTGTCAGGGCAGCACAGGTTTGTGGTGGGGGCAGCTTGCGTCTGGGACACAGCCGTAATCGTTCAGATATTTTGGAGGTGGCCTCCCACTCAGGGCAGCAGGACCCTGGAGAAAAAGACCGTCCCTTTTCACTGGGAAAGGAAAGTGGCCATCCCAGGTTCCTGATGACAGTTCCCAGGGTTCCCTTGGGACTGTCAGGGCAGCACAGGTTTGAGGTGGGAGCAGGTTTCGTCTGGGACACAGCCTTTGTCTTTCGGATTTTTTCGAAGTGGCCGGCAAACCAGGGCCACAGGCCCTTGCAGAAAAACACCAGCCCTTTTTCTGGAGGAAGGAAAGTGGCCATCCCAGGTTCCTGATGTCAATTTGCAGGGTTCCCTTGGGACTGTCAGGGCTACACAGGTTTGAGGTGGGGGCCAGTTGCATCTGGGACACAGCCGTAATCCTTCAAATATTTTGGAGGCAGCCGCCCGCTCAGGGCAACAGGACCCTGGAGAAAAAGACCGTCCCTTTTCCCTGGGAAAGGAAAGTGGCCAGCCCAGGTTCCTGAACTCAGTTCCCAGGGTTCCCTTGGGACTGTCAGTGCAGCACAGGTTTGTGGTGGGGGCAGCTTGCGTCTGGGACACAGCCTTAATCGTTCAGATATTTTGGAGGCAGCCGCCCGCTCAGGGCTACAGGACCCTGGAGAAAAAGACCGTCCCTTTTCCCTGGGAAAGGAAAGTGGCCATCCCAGGTTCCTGATGACAGTTCCCAGGGTTCCCTTGGGACTGTCAGGGCAGCACAGGTTTGAGGTGGGGGCAGCTTGCGTAGGGGACACAGCCTTAATGGTTCAGATTTTTTGTCGGCGGCCGGCCATTCAGGGCCACAGGCCCTTGGAGACAAAGACAGGCCCTTTTTCCGGGGGAAGGAAAGTGGCCAGCCCAGGTTCCTGATGACAGTTTGCAGGGTTCCCTTGAGACTGTCAGGGCAGCACAAGTTTGAGGTGGGGGCAGGCTCGGTTTGGGACATATCCTTGGTTGTTCGGATTTTTTGAGGCGGCCAGCCACTCAGGGCCAAAGCCCTCTGCAGAAAAAGACCAGCCCTTTTTCCGGGGAAAGGAAAGTGGCCATCCCAGGTTCCTGATGTCACTTTAAAGGGTTCCCTAGGGACTGTCAGTGCAGCACAGGTTTGAGGTGGGGGCAGGTTGCGTCTGGGACACAGCCGTCATCATTTAGATTTTTTGGAGGCAGATGGCCATTGGGGGCCACAGGCCGCTGGCGGCACAGACCGGCCCTTTTCCCTGGGAAAGGAAAGTGGCCATCCCAGGTTCCTGAAGTCAGTTCCCAGGGTTCCCTTGGGACTGTCAGGGCAGCACAGGTTTGTGGTGGGGGCAGCTTGCGTCTGGGACACAGCCTTAATCGTTCAGATTTTTTGGAGGGGGTCTCCCCCTCAGGGCAGCAGGACCCTGGGAAAAAGACCGTCCCTTTTCCCTGGGAAAGGAAAGTGGCCATCCCAGGTTCCTGATGACAGTTTGCAGGGTTCCCTTGGGACTGTCAGGGCAGCACAGGTTTGAGGTGGGGGCAGGTTGCGTCTGGGACACAGGCTTTGTCTTTCGCATTTTTCGAGGTGGCCGGCCAACCAGGGCCACAGGCCCCTGCAGAAAAACACCAGCCCTTTTTCCGGGGGAAGGAAAGTGGCTATCCCATGTTCCTGATGTGAGTTTGTAGGGTTCCCTTGGGACTGGAAGGGCAGCACAGGTTTGAGGTGGGGGCAGGTTGGGTCTGGGACCCTGCCTTAATCCTTCAGATATTTTGGAGATGGTCAGGCCAGTCATCGCCAGAGGCCCCTGGGGACAAATACCAGCCCTTTTTCTAAGGAAAGGAATGTGTCCAGCCCAGGTTCCTGTTGTCAGTTTTTAGGGTTCCCTTGGGACTGTCAGGGCAGCACAGGTTTGAGGTGGGGGCAGGTTGGGTCTGGGACACAGCCTAAATCCTTCAGATATTTTGGAGATGGTCGGCCAATCAGCGCCACAGGCCCCTGGGGACAAATACCAGCCCTTTTTCTAAGGAAAGGAAAGTGGCCAGCCCCGGTTCCTGTTGTCAGTTTTTAGGGTTCCCTTGGGACTGTCAGGGCTACACCGGTTTGAGGTGGGGGCCGGTTGCGTCTGGGACACAGCCGTAATCATTCAGATATTTTGGAGGCAGCCACCCGCTCAGGGCAACAGGACCCTGGAGAAAAAGACCGTCCCTTTTCCCTGGGAAAGGAAAGTGGCCAGCCCAGGTTCCTGAACTCAGTTCCCAGGGTTCCCTTGGGACTGTCAGTGCAGCACAGGTTTGTGGTGGGGGCAGCTTGCGTCTGGGACACAGCCTTAATCGTTCAGATTTTTTGGAGGCAGATGGCCATTGGGGCCCACAGGCCGCTGGCCGCACGGACCGGCCGTTTTCCCTGGGAAAGGAAAGGGGCCAGCCCAGGTTCCTGAAGTCACTTCCCAGGGTAGCAGAGGTTTGAGGTGGGGGCAGGTTGGGTCTGGGACACAGCCTTAATCGTTCAGATATTTTGGAGATGGTTGGCCAATCAGTGGCACAGGCCTCTGGAGACAAAGACCTGCCCTTTTTCAAAAGAAAGGAATGTGGCCATCCCAGGTTCCTGATGTCAGTTCCCAGGGTTCCCTTGGGACTGTCAGTGCAGCACAGGTTTGTGGTGGGGGCAGCTTGCGTCTGGGACACAGCCTTAATCGTTCAGATTTTTTGGAGGCAGATGGCCATTGGGGCCCACAGGCCGCTGGCCGCACAGACCGGCCGTTTTCCCTGGGAAAGGAAAGGGGCCAGCCCAGGTTCCTGAAGTCACTTCCCAGGGTAGCAGAGGTTTGAGGTGGGGGCAGGTTGGGTCTGGGACACAGCCTTAATCGTTCAGATATTTTGGAGATGGTTGGCCAATCAGTGGCACAGGCCTCTGGAGACAAAGACCTGCCCTTTTTCAAAAGAAAGGAATGTGGCCAGGCCAGGTTCCTGTTGTCAGTTTTTAGGGTTCCCTTGGGACTGTCAGGGCTGCACAGGTTTGAGGTGGGGGCAGCTTGCGTCTGGGACACAGCCTTAATCGTTCAGATTTTTTGGAGGGGGCCTCCCCCTCAGGGCAGCAGGACCCTAGGGAAAAAACCGTCCCTTTTCCCTAGGAAAGAAAAGTAGCCACCCCAGGTTCCTGATGTCAATTTGCAGGGTTCCCTTGGGACTGTCAGGGCTAAACAAGTTTGAGGTGGGGGCAGGCTCGGTTTGGGGCATATCCTTGGTTGTTTGGATTGTTTTGAGGCGGCCGGCCACTCAGTGTCCCAGGCCTCTGGAGACAAAGACCGGGCCTATTCCCTGGGAAAGGAAAGTGGCCATCCCAGGTTCCTGATGTCAGTTTTTAGAGTTCCCTTGGGACTGTCAGGGCGGCACAGGTTTGTGGTGGGGGCAGGCTCGGTTTGGGACATATCCTTGGTTGTCCGGATTTTTTGGAGGTGGCCGGCCACTCAGGGACGCAGGCCTCTGAAGAAAAAGACCTTCCCTTTTCCATGGGAAAGGATAGTGGCCAGCCCAGGTTCCTGAAGTCAGTTCCCAGGGTTCCCTTGGGACTGTCAGGGCAGCACAGGTTTGCGTCTGGGACACAGCCGTAATCGTTCAGATATTTTGGAGGTGGCCTCCCACTCAGGGCAGCAGGACCCTGGAGAAAAAGACCGTCCCTTTTCACTGGGAAAGGAAGTGGCCATCCCAGGTTCCTGATGACAGTTCCCAGGGTTCCCTTGGGACTGTCAGGGCAGCACAGGTTGAGTGGGAGCAGGTTTCGTCTGGACACAGCCTTTGTCTTTCGGATTTTTTCGAAGTGGCCGGCAAACCAGGGCCACAGGCCCTTGCAGAAAAACACCAGCCCTTTTTCTGGAGGAAGGAAAGTGGCCATCCCAGGTTCCTGATGTCAATTTGCAGGGTTCCCTTGGGACTGTCAGGGCTACACAGGTTTGAGGTGGGGGCCAGTTGCATCTGGGACACAGCCGTAATCCTTCAAATATTTTGGAGGCAGCCCGCCGCTCAGGGCAACAGGACCCTGGAGAAAAAGACCGTCCCTTTTTCCTGGGAAAGGAAAGTGGCCAGCCCAGGTTCCTGAACTCAGTTCCCAGGGTTCCCTTGGGACTGTCAGTGCAGCACAGGTTTGTGGTGGGGGCAGCTTGCGTCTGGGACACAGCCTTAATCGTTCAGATATTTTGGAGGCAGCCGCCCGCTCAGGGCTACAGGACCCTGGAGAAAAAGACCGTCCCTTTTCCCTGGGAAAGGAAAGTGGCCATCCCAGGTTCCTGATGACAGTTCCCAGGGTTCCCTTGGGACTGTCAGGGCAGCACAGGTTTGAGGTGGGGGCAGCTTGCGTAGGGGACACAGCCTTAATGTTCAGATTTTTTGTCGGCGGCCGGCCATTCAGGGCCACAGGCCCTTGGAGACAAAGACAGGCCCTTTTCCGGGGGAAGGAAAGTGGCCAGCCCAGGTTCCTGATGACAGTTTGCAGGGTTCCCTTGAGACTGTCAGGGCAGCACAAGTTTGAGGTGGGGGCAGGCTCGGTTTGGGGACATATCCTTGGTTGTTCGGATTTTTTGAGGCGGCCAGCCACTCAGGGCCAAAGCCCTCTGCAGAAAAAGACCAGCCCTTTTTCCGGGGAAAGGAAAGTGGCCATCCCAGGTTCCTGATGTCACTTTAAAGGGTTCCCTAGGGAGTGTCAGTGCAGCACAGGTTTGAGGTGGGGGCAGGTTGCGTCTGGGAAACAGCCGTCATCATTTAGATTTTTTGGAGGCAGATGGCCATTGGGGGCCACAGGGCCGCTGGCGGCACAGACCGGCCCTTTTCCCTGGGAAAGGAAAGTGGACATCCCAGGTTCCTGAAGTCAGTTCCCAGGGTTCCCTTGGGACTGTCAGGGCAGCACAGGTTTGTGGTGGGGGCAGCTTGCGTCTGGGACACAGCCTTAATCGTTCAGATTTTTTGGAGGGGGTCTCCCCCTCAGGGCAGCAGGACCCTGGGGAAAAAGACCGTCCCTTTTCCCTGGGAAAGGAAGTGGCCATCCCAGGTTCCTGATGACAGTTTGCAGGGTTCCCTTGGGACTGTCAGGGCAGCACAGGTTTGAGGTGGGGGCAGGTTGCGTCTGGGACACAGGCTTTGTCTTTCGCATTTTTCGAGGTGGCCGGCCAACCAGGGCCACAGGCCCCTGCAGAAAAACACCAGCCCTTTTTCCGGGGGAAGGAAAGTGGCTATCCCATGTTCCTGATGTGAGTTTGTAGGGTTCCCTTGGGACTGGAAGGGCAGCCACAGGTTTGAGGTGGGGCAGGTTGGGTCTGGGACCCTGCCTTAATCCTTCAGATATTTTGGAGATGGTCAGGCCAGTCATCGCCAGAGGCCCCTGGGGACAAATACCAGCCCTTTTTCTAAGGAAAGGAATGTGTCCAGCCCAGGTTCCTGTTGTCAGTTTTTAGGGTTCCCTTGGGACTGTCAGGGCAGCACAGGTTTGAGGTGGGGGCAGGTTGGGTCTGGGGACACAGCCTAAATCCTTCAGATATTTTGGAGATGGTCAGGCCAGTCATCGCCAGAGGCCCCTGGGGACAAATACCAGCCCTTTTTCTAAGGAAAGGAAAGTGGCCAGCCCCGGTTCCTGTTGTCAGTTTTTAGGGTTCCCATGGGACTGTCAGGCAGCTAAGATTTGTGGTGGGGGCAGGTTGGGTCTGGGACACAGCCTTAATCGTTCAGATTTTTTGGAGATGGTTAGCCAATCAGTGGCACAGGCCTCTGGGGACCAAGACCAGCCCTTTTTCAAAAGAAAGGAATGTGGCCAGGCCAGGTTCCTGTTGTCAGTTTTTAGGGTTCCCTTGAGACTGTCAGGGCTGCACAGGTTTGAGTGGGGGCAGCTTGCATCTGGGACACAGCCTTAATCATTCAGATATTTTGGAGGCAGCCGCCCGCTCAGGGCAACAGGACCCTGGAGAAAAAGTCCGTCCCTTTTCCCTGGGAAAGGAAAGGGGCCAGATCAGGTTCCTGAAGTCACTTCCAAAAGTTCCCTTGGCACTGTCAGGGTAGTACAGGTTTGTGGTGGGGGAAGCTTGCGTCTGGGACAAGGCCTTGGTTGTTCAGATTTTTTGAGGCGGCCAGCCACTCAGAGCCACAGGCCCTGCAGAAAAAGACCAGC